>NW_025745709.1:0-35000 GCF_021184085.1 Oncorhynchus gorbuscha | reverse complement strand
ACTCTTTATTGTCAACGAGCTGGAGAGGTCACAGTCAAACGTAGATATGTAAATACCCGGTCTGAAGTGAGCTGTGAACGGGCCTTCCTTACATAGAGCCTTATTTACTGATATCTAAACCTACATAAACATGATTCACTGGATCGGTTCACACGTGTGACTGGCTCCGTCTCTATCTTAAAGAACATATTCTGGGTGTTCTGACAGATGCCCCTCCCCCTCATCTCTTGACCAGACACAGACAGGAACCAAGGATTGTTTAGGACACCAAAGATAAGATGCACAAAGTAAATTTCATTCATTTTACATTCCATTCTTTTATTATTTGTGTGATAACAATAATTACATGTTAAAATAAACACAAATCGCCTTACAGCAGGTTAATAACACCATTAAGAAAACAAAACAAAAACACACTGCAGCCCACTGGGCAATCTGGGATCCCCAATTCCCAAGCAGGGATTCAAACCAAGTTGCAAAGCGTCCAGTCTGGTTTTGGATAATTATTTTTTAGCAACAGTGGCAATGAATTCTGCAAGATCAGTCACATTAGAAGAGTGATCTGGGACAAAAGTACAACATTCATCACCAATGATTGCATATGTGCCCCCTGACCTGCCAAAATATAGTCAATGACCTCTCTGTTTTGAAGAGCTAACTTATGCAATTCTTTCATTTCCCCATTTAATTCTTCCTGGGCATTTCGAGTAACATTGCCAATTTTCTCTCTGTGTGTTTAGAGATGTATCAAATTTGATTTAACGCATATGAAACTCCATACCCAGGGAAGAAAACACCCTGTTAAGGCCAGAGTATTTAGGTCTGGCCTCCCCTCAGGAGGGTGGCACAGTGTTACAACCTTGCAGAAGAGTCATTTCAGTCTCTCTGCAGTCTTCCTGTGCACATCTTTGTTTAATAAAACGATACAGAAGTTGTTCAGCTAATCTCTTGCATCCATCACAGCCTGAAGGAAGGGAGGAGCAGTTCCCCCCTCTTACTGCTCCGCAACCAAGCAGAAGATTAGATTAGTAATTTTATTGAGGGGATCTAGTCTAGATTAAACCTTGTAGAAAGACAGTTGTATCATGTAGAGGTTTCATTTAGATCTCTCTGTTTAACCAAATACACTGTTTGTCTTCAGCAGGTGAAAGACCAGACTCTCACAACAGGAAGAGTCCTTCAGACCCAGAGAAGACCAAACCCTCAAAACCACACCACTGCTCCCAGTGTGGAAAGCGTTTTACCTGGTTAGGGAATTTGAAATCACATAAGCGCACACACACAGGAGATAAGCCTTTCCACTGCTCCCAGTGCGGAAAAAGTTTTACGCAGTTAGGGAACTTGAAATCACATGAGATGACACACACGGGAGAGAAACCTTTCCACTGCTCCCAGTGTGGAAAGGGGTTTAGACACGCAGGGAACCTGAAAGTGCATGAAAGACGACACACTGGAGAGAAGCCATATAAATGTTCACAGTGTGAAATAACATTTTCCTCATCCGGGGACCTGAGAAAACATGAGAGAACACACTCTATAAAGAAGCCTTTCCAATGCTCTCAGTGTGGAAAGAGTTTTACCCAGTTAGGGAATCTACAAAAGCATGCGAGAACGCACACAGGGAAGAAGCCCTACCATTGCTCAGACTGTGGAAAGAGATTTACCCAGATTGGGGACCTGAAATCACATGAGCTGACACACACAGGAGATAAGCCTTTCCATTGCTCCCAGTGTGGAAAACGTTTCCCCCGGTTAGGGAACTTGAAAATGCATGAGAGAATACACACAGGAGAGAAGCCTTTCCATTGCTTCCTGTGTGGAAATAGTTTTACAGAGTTAGGGACACTGAAAAAGCATGAGAGGACACACACAGGTGAGAAGCCTTTCCAATGTTCCCAATGTGGAAAGAGTTTTACCCAATTAGCGAACATGAAAAGGCATGAAGGAACACACACTGTAGAGAAGCCATATCAATGTTCCCAGTGTGAAAATACATTTTCCTCATCAGGGGACCTGAAAACACATGAGATGACACACTTAGTAGAGAGGCCTTTCCAATGTTCTCAGTGTGGAAAGAGTTTTACCCTGTTAGGGAATCTACAAACGCATGAAAGAACACACACGGGAGCGAAGCACTACTGCTGCTCAGACTGTGGAAAGAGTTTTACCTGGTTAGGGAATCTGAAGTCACATGAGCGCACACACACAGGAGATAAACCTTTCCACTGCTCCCAGTGTGGAAAAGGTTTTACCCAGTTGGGGAACTTGAAGACACATGAAATGACACACACAGGAGAGAAGCCTTTCCACTGCTCCCAGTGTGGAAAGGGGTTTGGACATGCAGGGAACCTGAAAGTGCATGAAAGAATACACACTGGAGAGAAGCCATATCAATGCTCCCAGTGTGAAATGAGATTTTTCTCATCAGGGGACCTGAAAAAACATGAGAGAACACACTCGGTAGATAGGCCTTTCCAATGCTCCCATTGTGGAAAGAGTTTTACCCAGTTAAGGAATCTACAATCACATGAGAGAATGCACACAGGGGAGAAGCCCCACCACTGCTCAGACTGTGGAAAAAGATTTACCCAGATTGGGGACCTGAAATCACATGAGCTGACACACACAGGAGATAAGCCTTTCCAATGCTCCCAGTGTGGAAAAAGTTTTCCCCGGTTAGGGAATTTGAAAATGCATGAGAGAATACACACAGGAGAGAAGCCTTTCCATTGCTTCCAATGCGGAAAGAGTTTTACAGAGTTAGGGACACTGAAAAAGCATGAGAGGACACACACAGGAGAGAAGCCTTTCCAGTGCTCCCAATGTGAAAAGCGTTTTACCCAGTTAGCGAACATGAAAAGGCATGAAGGAACACACACTGGAGAGAAGCCATATCGATGCCCCCAGTGTGAAAATACATTTTCCTCATTAGGGGACCTGAAAGCACATGAGAGAACACACTTAGTAGAAAGGCCTTCCCAATGCTCTCAGTGTGGAAAAAGTTTTCCCCGGTTAGGGAACTTGAAAATGCATGAAAGAATGCACACAGGAGAGAAGCCTTTCCAATGCTCCCACTGTGGAATTTTTTTTGCCCGGTCAGGGACATTGAAAATGCATGAGAGATTACACACAGGAGAGAAGCCTTTCCAATGCTCCCTGTGTGGAAAGAGTTTTACAGAGTTAGGGACACTGAAAAAGCACGAGAGGACACACACAGGAGATAAGCCTTTCCAATGCTCCCAATGTGGAAAGAGTTTTACCCAGTTAGCGAACATGAAAAGGCATGAAGGAACACACACAGGATAGAAGCCGTTCCAATAATGTCATTGTGGAAAGAAATTTTCCCGGTCAGAGGACCTGAAATCACATGAGAGAATAGCGAGGCTGTGGTTCTGACTTTTTCTTATATTGTTCTGATATTTTTGACTAATAAATTGTGCTTTGGTTTATGCAACATCAAATCATATTGTATGTATGAAAGCTTCCTCTAAAATTGTTTTTGTTTATTCTTCTCAAGTCATGATCACATCTAAAATCAGAATATATATTTTTGTATGTGTATTTTGATTATGAATTTTGATTGATTTGAATACAAGTCCAGTGTTGGATATTGGTATTTCAACATAGATTCATAGAATTTGCATTTCTTGATTCTAACCTTGAAACCTCTTGAATTTGATATGATTTGGATATTACTGAAGAAATTTGATTGGATATATTTTTGGGATGTTGCTAATTTGAATTTGATTGGATACGTGATTTGGATAGTGCAAAATGTAAATGATAACAGTGCCTTCGAAAAGTATTCAGACCATTTGACATCTTGTTATGTTACAGCCTTCAGAAGTCAACACACAATACCTCATAATGACAAAGCAAAAACTACCCTTTTTACTTAAGTATTCAGACCCTTTGCTATGAGACTTGAAATTGAGCTCAGGTGCATCCTGTTTCCATTGGTCATTCTTGAGGTGTTTCTAGAACATGATTGGAGTCCACCTGTGGTAGATTCTATTGATTGGACATGATTTGGAAAGGCACACACCATTCTCTGTAAGGTCCCACAGTTGACGATGCATGTCAGAGTAAAAACAAAGCCATGAGGTCGAGGGAATTGTCCGTAGAGATCTGAGACAGGATTGTGTCGGCACAGATCTGGGGAAGGGTACCAAAACATATCTACATCATTGAAGGTCCCCAAGAACACAGTGGCCTCCATCATTCTTCAATGGAAGAAGTTTGTAAACACCAAGACTCTTCCTAGAGCTGGCTGCCCGGCCAAGTTGAGAAATCGGGGGAGAAGGGCCTTGGTCAGGGAGGTGACCAAGAACCTGATGGTCATGCTGACAGAGTTCTATAGTCCCCTCTGTGGAGATGCGAGAAACTTCTAGAAGGACAACCATCTCTGCAGCACTCCACCAATCAGACTATTATGGTAGAGTGGCCAGACGTAAGCCACTCCTCCATAAAAGGCACATTAAATCACTCATGGAGAATGCCTAAAGTCTCTCAGACCATGAGAAACAAGTTTCTCTGGTCTGATGAAACCAAGATTGAACTCTGGCCTGAATGCAAAGCATCACAGTGTCAGGTGTCTGAATACTCCCCAAAAGCGCTGTAGATTAGTAGAATGTGCATTTCTTAGGTCTAGGTGTCTGAATACTCCCCAAAGGCGCTGTAGATTAGTAGAATGTGCATTTCTTAGGTCTAGGTGTCTGAATGCTCCCCGAAGGCGCAGTAGATTAGTAGAATGTGCATTTCTTAGGTCTAGGTGTCTGAATACTCCCGAAGGCGTTGTAGATTAGTAGAATGTGCATTTCTTAGGTCTAGGTGTCTGAATACTCCCCGAAGGCGTTGTAGATTCGTAGAATGTGCATTTCTTAGGTCTAGGTGTCTGAATACTCTCCGAAAGTGCTGTAGATTAGTAGAATGTGCATTTCTTAGGTCTAGGTGTCTGAATACTCCCCAAAAGCGCTGTAGATTAGTAGAATGTGCATTTCTTAGGTCTAGGTGTCTGAATACTCCCCGAAGGCGCTGTAGATTAGTAGAATGTGCATTTCTTAATTCTAACCTTGAAACCTCTTGAATTGTATCATTGAGTTAATTTGAGTACTCAGTCTTCCAAGTTAAAGGAGTAAACAAAGTTGTTCAGGATAACAGTGATAATATGTTGACATGAAAAACATTCACAAGCACGTGAATGTTCACATCAGTGTTATTCCACCATGTCAGAGAACTAAAATCATTTGATTAATGCAACATATTATCTGAAAATGAAATGATTTGTTTTGTGACAGTGTTAGCCATTATTTTTTTTAACTATGTTCGTGGATGTTCATTATATACATCTAATGTACTGTTACTTGGACTCCATAAAAACACCATACAGCTACGACTGGAAGTCATTTTTTCATAGCAGGGGCCTCATTTATATTTTTTTTTATCTTAGATTTATACATGAACTTAGTCGTAAGATCATTTCCCGATGCTGTGCTTACGTTCCATTCATAACAGATACTGAGCATAAGAAAACCTTGCTTATGCATTACATTACATTTACATAAAGAAGCCCATTTGTAACTTAACGCGCCTGTGATCTATAAATCTCAAATTAACCTAGAATTGGTGGCACCTGAACGTGCCTTACAAATCAGCGATTTATCCGTATAGAATGCGGGTTTAGTATTGGTAACTTAACGCACCTGTGATCTATACATCTCAAATTAATTTAGAATTGGTGGCACCTGAACGTGCCTTACAAATCAGCGATTTCCCCGTATAAAATGCTAGTACAAATTATGGTTTAGTCAGGAATATCCCAAAAAGGACCAAAATAATGAAGCAAACTTTTTTGTAAGACGAGATCACAGCGATGGAAGAAGATATTGAAGACAGGAAACACGTATTATTAGGTGGACTCAGGGGCGCCGCCAGGGATTTTGGGCCCCATGAAAATATATCACATTGGAACTCCGCCACCACAGGCCACGCCAACCCTGCGCAATAGCTGTAACCACACACCTCCAGAACCCAATCGACCCAAAGCTTTAAATATCTCTACCTGATGGTGGCGCTAGAAGAGGCCAAGTGGTCACCAAATCAATAGGTTTCTTCCACTTGGGGACTTGATTGTGCACGGAAACGGTGAAGTCTGTGCATGAAACCCCCCACGACTGGATCACAGTAAGTAATTAAGAGAATGTGAAACTTGGTTGTTGGTTATCTTCATATACAAGACATGCACTGATTTATTTAATTTACATAGAAATGGGGGAAGCTGCGTTGCAACTAGTGCGCCCAACACCCAGGGATAAAGTGTGTGAGTGTCTCAAATCCGCAGGTGAAAGGAGTGAGGGGGGAAGGTTTGGCCACAGGTGTCGAGGGTCCGTCCACGTCTGCATCCCTGCGGAGAGAAGTTCGTGAGGCCCCGGTTCCCAAGCGTTGCAGACCCACAGGTGCCAGGAGTGAGAGGGAATGTTTGGCCACAGGTGTCGAGGGTCCCATCCACGTCCACGTCTACAGTTCGCGTGTTGACCGCCTCGGTCCTGCAAACCCAGAACGAGTTTAACACATTGGTATGGGCAGATTGTGGACTGAACTTGGAAGAATACGCAGGGGTTTTGATTCAATTTACATAATGCAATTGTTGAACGGTTTTCCACAACGTGAATAAAAACAACTATGCTTTATATATCATCTGGTATTCTGTTTCTTAGTAACAATCTCTGTAGGAGCTGTCGCCTCCTCACTGTATCAGCCGGGGCAGGTGCTCCATTGGGTGGTGGGTTAGGAGGCTGTTGGGGGTCCATTCTAATCTTTGCATCCATTTCAATACCAGGCCTCAGGGCTACGTTGTGGAGCACACCACACGCCGGTAATATGCCTGTCACCTTTGATTGTGGAGGGAAACCATTCATTTTTAAAACAGGCCAACATTTATATTTAGGTTTGAAATTGCACAACCCATTGTTCTTGTTAAACAAACGTGCACTACTAATGGGCACTACAGTTACCGAGATGTCCACTTAATCTGTTCACATTGTGTTGTTATGCGGAAGTGGAAACGTTTACACCTGCATCGCTACAAAACGAACAAGCTTCAAGGGGACATATCGGTAACCATAGGGACAAATTAAAAACTGTTTTCAGCTATTTGGCCAGAAGCTTTTGGGTGTGCAATTTCAATAAAATGTTGCTTTAGGTTGACTCATTTTAAAACTACATTTAAGTTTAGTATTTTTATTAAATGAAGTTAGCGTCTCTGGCTTGTAGAGGAGTTATCCACCTGATGTATCAAGGCAACGCCACCTGCCCTTCAGCAGTCCCTTGGGTGGCTCCACAACCGACCTTGTTCTGCCGTGCGACAAATTGAAGCGTATTTACTCTGCTGTTCCGGGACCGGCAAATGGAGTGAGAAGCAACCTTTTCAATGGATAGCCCCGGTCGCCTAATAGGGTAATACCGTTGTGTTACATTATTTTGCACGGTTAATTGGCTATTATACATTGGGGGGAAAAAAGAACTCGCGAGAAGCCACCCGACTCTACTCTCACCAGCTTCCAGACGCAGGCCTACTCTGCTGTGGCTCATAATGAATGAGTCGTGCGTTGACACTGGCCACTTGGAGCATACATTGAGTAGTTGCATACGGGCATCGCAGATGATCTGAACATTCAATGAATGGACATTCTTCCTGTTAACATATACATGTTAATCTACAGACGGTGCGCGTAAGGCAATATGCTTGCAGTCAACTGCATCTATGACATCTGGGAAATTACATGAGCGGACAAACTCGACTTTGCCTGTTCGTCGGCTGTATGGGAAACGAATATATCTCGTGGACAATACGTGTCGAGAATTGCCTCGATCACTTGTGGCAGGATGCGGCTGAATGATGGCTGTGATATACCCTGACCTGTCACTTATTTCGCTCTAGAATGTCCCAGTAGCGAGGAATCCCAGAGTGGACAGTACTTGGACTGATAAGGGTATGGCATTATTACAGCGTGTCTTCCTTTCCAGATTAAGTGCTAAATTCGCGCACAAATCTAACAGAACATTTCTTCATAAGCCATGGATCATCATGCGCAAAAAAGTCATTCCGGTCTCTGAAAACTCGGTTTTCAATGTCTTCCAATAACGCAAGAACAGCCATGGGTACTTTTTTTTTAATTTAACACATTATTTATAGAACCTGGCATCCTGTTTTTAATTCACAACACCTTGCGTCTGGCAATGAATTCTTCACACCTTTAATTGATAATATGGAAGTCGTGTTTCTGGGGAGCATTGTTACAGACCTAGCTGCTTGTGATATCTGTTTTCTCATTTTATTAAACAGATCATTTTTATTGAATTTAGAACAAGGCTGTAACGTAACAAAATGTGGAAAAAGTAAAAGGGTATGAATGCGTTCTGAATGCCCTGTCTATAAGTAATAACACCATGACTAATTGGACTCAGGTCACTTTTTAAAAAATTTAACGATATACCACGCCTCTTCAACCTCAGGAGGCTGAAGAAATTCGGCTTGTCACCAAAAGCACTCACAAACTTCTACAGATGCACAATCGAGAGCATCCTGGCGGGCTGTATCACCGCCTGGTACGGCAACTGCTCCGCCCACAACCGTAAGGCTCTCCAGAGGGTAGTGAGGTCTGCACAACGCATCACCGGGGGCAAACTACCTGCCCTCCAGGACACCTACACCACCAGATGTTACAGGAAGGCCATAAAGATCATCAAGGACAACAACCACCCGAGCCAGCCACTGCCTGTTCACCCCGCTATCATCCAGAAGGTGAGGTCAGTACAGGTGCATCAAAGCTGGGACCGAGAGACTGAAAAACAGCTTCTATCTCAAGGCCATCAGACTGTTAAACTGCCACCACTAACATTGAGTGGCTGCTGCCAACACACTGACACTGACTCAACTCCAGCCACTTTAATAATGGGAATTGATGGGAAATGTAAATATATCACTAGCCACTTTAAACAATGCTACCTAATATAATGTTACATACCCTACATTATTCATCTCATATGCATACGTATATACTGTACTCTATATCATCTACTGCATCCTTATGTAATACATGTATCACTAGCCACTTTAACTATGCCACATTGTTTACATACTCATCTCATATGTATATACTGCCCTCAATACCGTCTACTGTATCTTGCCTATGCTGCTCTGTACCATCACTCATTCATATATCTTTATGTACATGTTCTTTATCCCCTTACACTGTGTATAAGACAGTAGTTTTGGAATTGTTAGTTAGATTACTTGTTGGTTATTACTGCATTGTCGGAACTAGAAGCACAAGCATTTCGCTACACTCGCATCAACATCTGCTAACCATGTGTATGTGACAAATAACATTTGATTTGATAAACCTCTTCTAGTGTTTTTTATCCAGGTTAGTCTCAATGATAAACCTCTTCTAGTGTTGTTTATCCAGGTTAGTCTCAATGATAAACCTATTCTAGTGTTGTTTATCCAGGTTAGTATCAATGATAAACCTATTCTAGTGTTGTTTATCCAGGTTAGTATCAATGATAAACCTATTCTAGTGTTGTTTATCCAGGTTAGTCTCAATGATAAACCTATTCTAGTGTTGTTTATCCAGGTTAGTCTCAATGATAATCCTATTCTAGTGTTGTTTATCCAGGTTAGTATCAATGATAAACCTATTCTAGTGTTGTTTATCCAGGTTAGTCTCAATGATAAACCTATTCTAGTGTTGTTTATCCAGGTTAGTCTCAATGATAAACCTATTCTAGTGTTGTTTATCCAGGTTAGTCTCAATGATAAACCTCTTCTAGTGTTGTTTATCCAGGTTAGTCTCAATGATAAACCTCTTCTATTGTTGTTTATCCAGGTTAGTCTCAATGATAAACCTATTCTAGTGTTGTTTATCCAGGTTAGTCTCAATGATAAACCTATTCTAGTGTTGTTTATCCAGGTTAGTCTCAATGATAAACCTCTTCTAGTGTTGTTTATCCAGGTTAGTATCAATGATAAACCTCTTCTAGTGTTGTTTATCCAGGTTAGTATCAATGATAAACCTATTCTAGTGTTGTTTATCCAGGTTAGTCTCAATGATAAACCTATTCTAGTGTTGTTTATCCAGGTTAGTCTCAATGATAAACCTCTTCTAGTGTTGTTTATCCAGGTTAGTCTCAATGATAAACCTCTTCTATTGTTGTTTATCCAGGTTAGTCTCAATGATAAACCTATTCTAGTGTTGTTTATCCAGGTTAGTCTCAATGATAAACCTATTCTAGTGTTGTTTATCCAGGTTAGTCTCAATGATAAACCTCTTCTAGTGTTGTTTATCCAGGTTAGTATCAATGATAAACCTCTTCTAGTGTTGTTTATCCAGGTTAGTATCAATGATAAACCTATTCTAGTGTTGTTTATCCAGGTTAGTCTCAATGATAAACCTATTCTAGTGTTGTTTATCCAGGTTAGTCTCAATGATAAACCTATTCTAGTGTTGTTTATCCAGGTTAGTATCAATGATAAACCTATTCTAGTGTTGTTTATCCAGGTTAGTCTCAATGATAAACCTATTCTAGTGTTGTTTATCCAGGTTAGTCTCAATGATAAACCTATTCTAGTGTTGTTTATCCAGGTTAGTCTCAATGATAAACCTATTCTAGTGTTGTTTATCCAGGTTAGTCTCAATGATAAACCTATTCTAGTGTTGTTTATCCAGGTTAGTCTCAATGATAAACCTATTCTAGTGTTGTTTATCCAGGTTAGTATCAATGATAAACCTATTCTAGTGTTGTTTATCCAGGTTAGTCTCAATGATAAACCTATTCTAGTGTTGTTTATCCAGGTTAGTCTCAATGATAAACCTATTCTAGTGTTGTTTATCCAGGTTAGTCTCAATGATAAACCTATTCTAGTGTTGTTTATCCAGGTTAGTCTCAATGATAAACCTATTCTAGTGTTGTTTATCCAGGTTAGTCTCAATGATAAACCTCTTCTAGTGTTGTTTATCCAGGTTAGTCTCAATGATAAACCTATTCTAGTGTTGTTTATCCAGGTTAGTCTCAATGATAAACCTATTCTAGTGTTGTTTATCCAGGTTAGTCTCAATGATAAACCTCTTCTAGTGTTGTTTATCCAGGTTAGTCTCAATGATAAACCTATTCTAGTGTTGTTTATCCAGGTTAGTCTCAATGATAAACCTATTCTAGTGTTGTTTATCCAGGTTAGTCTCAATGATAAACCTATTCTAGTGTTGTTTATCCAGGTTAGTCTCAATGATAAACCTCTTCTAGTGTTGTTTATCCAGGTTAGTCTCAATGATAAACCTATTCTAGTGTTGTTTATCCAGGTTAGTCTCAATGATAAACCTATTCTAGTGTTGTTTATCCAGGTTAGTCTCAATGATAAACCTATTCTAGTGTTGTTTATCCAGGTTAGTCTCAATGATAAACCTATTCTAGTGTTGTTTATCCAGGTTAGTCTCAATGATAAACCTATTCTAGTGTTGTTTATCCAGGTTAGTCTCAATGATAAACCTCTTCTAGTGTTGTTTATCCAGGTTAGTCTCAATGATAAACCTATTCTAGTGTTGTTTATCCAGGTTAGTCTCAATGATAAACCTATTCTAGTGTTGTTTATCCAGGTTAGTCTCAATGATAAACCTATTCTAGTGTTGTTTATCCAGGTTAGTCTCAATGATAAACCTATTCTAGTGTTGTTTATCCAGGTTAGTCTCAATGATAAACCTATTCTAGTGTTGTTTATCCAGGTTAGTCTCAATGATAAACCTATTCTAGTGTTGTTTATCCAGGTTAGTATCAATGATAAACCTATTCTAGTGTTGTTTATCCAGGTTAGTCTCAATGATAAACCTATTCTAGTGTTGTTTATCCAGGTTAGTCTCAATGATAAACCTATTCTAGTGTTGTTTATCCAGGTTAGTCTCAATGATAAACCTCTTCTAGTGTTGTTTATCCAGGTTAGTCTCAATGATAAACCTCTTCTAGTGTTGTTTATCCAGGTTAGTATCAAAATCAGTATGCTCCACCTTCTTTTAAATTGTGCAATTTATTTTGATTATGGATTTGATTGATTGAATACAAGATATTTCAAAATGCTCATTTTAACCTTGAAAAACCTCTTGAATATAGTTGTTTAATTGAGTTCATTTGTGTACTAGTCATCAAGCTAGAGGTTTATGAAAATGTGATGGAGTTGTTCTGATGATAACATGGATAAGTTGTTGACATTAAAAACATTCACTACCTCATGAATATTCCTGTCAGCAGTTTTAAAAACATTCACTACCTCATGAATATTCCTGTCAGCATTATTAAAAACATTCACTACCTCATGAATATTCCTGTCAGTATTATTAAAAACATTCACTACCTCATGAATATTCCTGTCAGCATTATTAAAAACATTCACTACCTCATGAATATTCCTGTCAGTATTATTAAAAACATTCACTACCTCATGGATATTCCTGTCAGTATTATTAAAAACATTCACTACCTCATGAATATTCCTATCAGTATTATTCCACTATGTCAGCGAAAACCTGTGCGAATTTGTAAAAAAGATTGGATTAATCCAACACGTTATTGTCTGAATAGTATGTGGAACACCACTAGTGCTTCTACACCTGCATTGCTTGCTGTTTGGGGTTTTAGGCTGGGTTTCTGTACAGCACTTTGAGATATCAGCTGATATACGAAGGGCTATATAAATTGATTTGATTTGACTAGTGGACGCTCATTATATATACATCTACATTATGTATTGTTACACCATGCAGGAGCAGTATAGACCTCGTCTGTTCATTATATACATCTACATGATGTATTGTTACACCATGCAGGAGCAGTATAGACCTCGTCTGTTTATTATATACATCTAGCTGGTTGAGAGAATGTGAAGAGTGTGCAAAGCTATAATCAAGGCAAAGGGTGGCTACTTTTAAGAATCTCAAATATAAAATATATTTTGATTTGTTTAACACTTTTTTGGTTACTACATGTTTCCATATGTGTTATTTCATAGTTTTGATATCTTCACTATTATTCTACAATGTAGAAAATAGTAAAACTAAAGAAAACCCCTTGAATGAGTAGGTGTGTCTGCCCTGTACTGTACATCTACATGATTACACCATGTAGGAGAAGTTGCGTATTTTGACCAATCAGATATGAAAAATATCTGATTTGAAAATATCAAAAGACCAATTAGTTGGGAAAAAAATGCAGAATTGGGCTGCCTGTGTAAACGCAAATGAAATACATGAAAAATAAACGTATTTCCTGAAAATGAAATAAATATTTACGTAAACTGTGTTACCTACTCCAGTCAGCAGATGGCGATATGAGTTTTACAAGCGATGCAGCCGGAGTGTGACGTGACGTATAATCTAGTGGACGGGACACCTCTTCGACAACGACAGCTAATCAGTCACTTAGATAGCTTGCTAGCCAACAAATACGAACATATTTGAGCTATTTAGACGTTTTCGGTGTATATTAATCACTGTGTTTTAAACACACGTCTGTCGTATCTACTAGTTACCCATCCCAGCTTCATATTTACGTTGTCGGGTTGCTAACTGGTTAAATTAGCATTAGGCTAGTAGCTTATGCTAACTATCTAAATTGGCTTTCTTAATAACATTCCGCACCATGAGCTCACTAAACTACTCTCCCCCTGCAAAAGAAGAGGACGTCTGCTGGACCGAGAAACAGGGTCTGTGGCTTAATATTGTCGTGAAAGAAGAGGAGGAAGAGAAGGATGTCACAGTGAAAGGCGATGAAGAAGCTTCCAGAGTGAAAGCTGAGGATCAGGAAGAGATTACTGTCACAACGAAAGAGGACGAGGAAGAAGAGTATGAGACTGGAGATATGATTAACACCAGTGAGTAACGTTATACCATCTTAAAAACAGGAGCACAAACTGCCAATTGTTGCACTGATGTGGATTTTCGAAGTGGCAATCGGTGATTCAAACAACAACAAAATGGCCGCCATGACACTCGTTTTGGTGAACAGCTAAAGGTTGGGTGCTGGAGACACCGATATGTAACAACTGTCAAATTCCATTAAATAGCTATGAATACAAGGACTGACCATCCAAATGATAAAAATAATAGTTTAAGCGGGTTCTAAAACTATACAGTGTTTGTTTACAACTTTTTTTAAGCAAGCTATCAGCCTTACTAACGTGTGAATTACAACACACCCTTCCGTTTTCTAACATGGCATATCTACTAAGGCGACTCAGTGCATCCAATGGCAATGTCCACGATAGGTATCGGGCCCCACAGTGGAGGTGTCATAATACCCATAAAACCTAGCGGTCAAGCAGGGAAATGCTTCCGTTAGTTTTTAGAAATGCTTAAAATAAGGGCCATCTATTGTGTAGCCTTACCCTGGCGTGACGTTTTGATGACAGTTTAATGTTATCTCGGACAAGGTGACTTTTATCAATATATTCAGCTTTAGTTTACTCTCAAACGACGCTTTAGTTTACTCTCAAACGACGCTAGGCCAATTGTGCATCACCCCACGGACCTCCCGGTCGCGGCCGGCTGCGACAGCCTGGGCGCGAACTCAGTCTCTGGTGGCATAGCTAGCGTTGCGATGCAGTGCCCTAGGCCACCCGGAGGCCTCGATATGACATTTTTGACCAATATTTTCCTTGCCCAAAAATACGATAACCGATATTAAAATTTTTAGCGGACTTAATAATTCTAGTACAGTTAAATAGTTAACACACACGGACACAGCAGTCTAAGGCACTGCATCTACAGTCCCTGGTTCAAATCCAGGCTGTTTCACATCCGGCCTTGATTGGGAGTCCCATAAAGTGGCACACAATTGGTTCAGCGTTGTCCGGGTTTTGTAGGTCGCCAATATAAATAAAATGTGTTCTTAACTGACTTTCCTAGTTAAATAAAGGTTCAATTAATTAATTACAAAAAATATATACACTGCTCAAAAAAAGGAACACTTAAACAACACAATGTAACTCCAAGTCAATCACACTTCTGTGAAATAAAACTGTCCACTCAGGAAGCAACACTGATTGACAATACATTTCACATGCTGTTGTGCAAATGGAATAGACAACAGGTGGAAATTATAGGCAATTAGCAAGACACCCCAATAAAGGACTGGTTCTGCAGGTGATAACCACAGACCACTTCTCAGTTCCTATGCTTCCTGGCTGATGTTTTGGTCACTTTTGAATGCTGGCGGTGCTTTCACTCTAGTGGTAGCATGAGACGTAGTCTACAACCCACACAAGTGGCTCAGGTAGTGCAGCTCATCCAGAATGGGACATCAATGCAAGCTGTGGAAAGAAGGTTTGCTGTGTTTGTCTGTGTAGTGTCCATAGCATGGAGGCGCTACCAGGAGACAGGCCAGTACATCAGGAGACGTGGAGGAGGCCGTAGGAGGGCAACAACCCAGCAGCAGGACCGCTACCTCCGCCTTTGTGCAAGGAGGAGCAGGAGGAGCACTTCCAGAGCCCTGCAAAATGAACGTTCTGCTGCCTGCAACATCCTCCAGCATGATCGGTTTGGCGGTGGGTTAGTCATGGTGTGGGGTGGCATTTCTTTGGGGGGGTCGCACAGCCCTCCATGTGCTCACCAGAGGTAGCCTGACTGCCATTAGGTACCGAGATGAGATCCTCACACCCCTTGTGAAACCATATGCTGGTGCGGTTGGCCCTGGGTTCCTCCTAATGCAAGACAATGCTAGACCTCATGTGGCTGGAGTGTGTCAGCGGTTCCTGCAAGAGGAAGGCATTGTTGCTATGGACTGGCCCGCCCGTTCCCCAGACCTGAATCCATTTGAGTACATCTGGGACATCATGTCTCGCTCCATCCACCAATGTACCACAGACCGTCCAGGAGTTGGCGGATGCTTTAGTCCAGCTCTGGGAGGAGATCCCTCAGGAGACCATCCGCCACCTCATCAGGAGCATGCCCAGGCGTTGTAGGAGGTCATACAGGCACGTGGAGGCCACACACACTACTGAGCCTCATTTTGACTTGTTTTAAAGGACATTACATCAAAGTTGGATCAGCCTGTAGTGTGTTTTTCCACTTTAATTTTGAGTGTGACTCAAATCCAGACCTCCATGGGTTGATACATTTGATTTCCATTGATAATTTTTGAGTGATTTTGTTGTCAGCACATTCAACTATGTAAAGAAAAAAGTATTTAATAAGAATATTTCATTCATTCAGATCTAGGATGTGTTATTTTAGTGTTCCCGTTATTTTTTTGAGCAGTGTATATTCATATTCAGAATGAATAAATAAGTAGTAAACATTATCAGTAATTACCAGGAAACTCTACATTTGTTTTAAAATCACACTAACATTGTTATCTTGGAACACTAGGGGCAGTATTGTTATGGTCTAATGTTGTTATGGTCTAATGGTCTAATGTTGTTATCGTAGAATGTATGCACACATGACTGTAAGTCGCTTTGGATAAAAGCGTCTGCTAAATGGCATATATTATTATATTATTATTATATTATTTCATTTATTTTTTATATATTATTATTATATTATTTTTTTGAGTATGTTCATTCAACAGGTGTTTCGCGTTTGTAAATTCATCAGTTATTCTGCGCTCCGGTACAGTCAGACGAGAGACGCTCTGAAATTGGAGTAGATAGCCATGGTGAATTTGCAAACCCAAGAGATATGTGCTAACTGGATAACAGTCGTTCTTGCTGGCTAACCAAATGACACCTGCATCTCTGGCTGTGTAGCCACCAAAAAAACAATACGAGAGGGAAAAGTCAGTCACTCACCCGCTCCTCCAATGACATCACTTCCTCTTGTTAGCTAGCTAGTGTTAAGCTCCATGTTTTTTTTTAGCTTGCTACCTAAATAGAAACGCTAGCCTATTAGCCACATTATGACTGCCTCGTGATCATTGCCCTTGCTAGTCTGATTGTATTGACATTCCCAGCCTTCGTTACATTCGTCTGTTTTTGTCATTGAATCTGATACAGTGCATCCTGAATGGAGGCAGTAAACAATGTACCAGGCCAGCTGTGATTTACAACCTGAGAGCAATATTTTTTGGACTACTAAAATGTATTGGTGAATTATATTAATCATGCATTGAACTATATCCATCTATTCTGCCAACAATGCCTTAGTGTACGCCGTGGAATGTTGAGTCAAATATAACCTATTTTTAAAAACCTCTTATGAAGTTGGTTTCTGGGCATAAACTGGGAATTTTATAATTTTGACTGATTTATGATTGTCTTGTTTGTTTCATATCTGCAAATGAGTTAAAATGCTTTCTGTTCCACTTTAAATAAACACTCTGTCTTTGACAGCAGAGAGACCAGACTTGGCAGAGGAACCAGAGCCAGAGACTTCCGAACCAGCAAGACGACATCACTGTTCCTACTGTGGAAAGAGCTTTAACCAGTTAGGGGACCTAAAGAAACACGAGAGGATACATACAGGAGAGAAGCCTCACAAATGCTCCCAGTGTGGACAGTGTTTTACCTGGTTACAGAATCTAAAACAACATCAAATAATACACACAGGCGAGAAGCCTTACCAATGCTCTCAGTGTGAAAAGGCTTTTACCCGGTTAGCACATCTGAAAGAACATAAAATAGTACACACGGGAGAAAAACCTTTCCACTGCTCTCAGTGTGAAAAGCGATTTACCAAGTTAGGGATCCTAAAACAGCACGAGAAGACGCACACCGAAGAAAAGCCCTACCATTGCTCTCAGTGTGGAAAAATATTTTCCTTAGCAAAGTACCTGAAAGAGCATGAAAAAATACATACAGGAGAAAAACCTGGAGAGAAGCTTTTTCTCTGCTCCCTGTGCGGAAAGAGTTTTACCCAGTCAACCCACCTGAAATCCCACACAAGAACACACACGGGGGAGAAGCCTTATCAATGCTCCGTTTGTGGGAAGAGTTTTTCTCAATCAAGTTGTCTGAAAAAACATAAGAGAATACACACCGGAGAGAAGCCTTACCACTGCTCCCTGTGCGGAAAGAATTTTACCCGGTTAGATTACCTGAAATCACATAACAGAACACACACAGTTGAGAAGCCTTTACACACAGTTGAGAAGCCTTTACACACAGTTGAGAAGCCTTTACACACAGTTGAGAAGCCTTTACACACAGTAGAGATGCCTTTACACACAGTAGAGATGCCTTTAAACACAGGAGAGATGCCTTTAAACACAGGAGAGAAGTCCTCATTGTAAATAAGATTTTTTTTCTTAATTAACTTGCCTGGTAAAAAAAGATATGAATATGAAGAATGTAGTAATGTCTAGTAATGTCTAGTAATGTCTAGTAATGTCTAGTAATGTCTAGTAATCTAGTAATGTCTAGTAATGTCTAGTAATGTCTAGTAATGTCTAGTAATGTCTAGTAATGTAGTTCAGTGATGTTCAGAATGAACCGTTTATATACTGTTTATGCCATTTGATGAAAGTGTAGTTTGTATTTTTTTTTTTAAATCTCAAGACATTGAATATGAAATACATTGTTTTGATTGTAGACTTCCAATATGTCAGTTTGAATGTGTATGCTCTCTGCGATTACATGGTCGTGTTTCAACTCCGGCTCTGTGTGTTGTGTGTGTGTCATCACTCTCATTACCATTTGTTCTGTTGTTTACATTTGTTTTCAATATGTATCTTACAGGATTTAAGGGAATAATATGGTCCTGTAAAGATAACAGACCAAGAAAACAATTAGTGCCACAAACGAAGGCAATTGTATCTTACAGGATTTAAGGGAATAATATGGTCCTGTAAAGATAACAGACCAAGAAAACAATTAGTGCCACAAACGAAGGCAATTGTATCTTACAGGATTTAAGGGAATAATATTGTCCTGTAAAGATAACAGACCAAGAAAACAATTAGTGCCACAAACGAAGGCAATTGTATCTTACAGGATTTAAGGGAATAATATTGTCCTGTAAAGATAACAGACCAAGAAAACAATTAGTGCCACAAACGAAGGCAATTGTATCTTACAGGATTTAAGGGAATAATATTGTCCTGTAAAGATAACAGACCAAGAAAACAATTAGTGCCACAAACGAAGGCAATTGTATCTTACAGGATTTAAGGGAATAATATTGTCCTGTAAAGATAACAGACCAAGAAAACAATTAGTGCCACAAATGAAGGCAATTGTATCTTACAGGATTTAAGGGAATAATATTGTCCTGTAAAGATAACAGACCAAGAAAACAATTAGTGCCACAAACGAAGGCAATTGTATCTTACAGGATTTAAGGGAATAATATGGTCCTGTAAAGATAACAGACCAAGAAAACAATTAGTGCCACAAACGAAGGCAATTGTATCTTACAGGATTTAAGGGAATAATATTGTCCTGTAAAGATAACAGACCAAGAAAACAATTAGTGCCACAAACGAAGGCAATTGTATCTTACAGGATTTAAGGGAATAATATTGTCCTGTAAAGATAACAGACCAAGAAAACAATTAGTGCCACAAACGAAGGCAATTGTATCTTACAGGATTTAAGGGAATAATATTGTCCTGTAAAGATAACAGACCAAGAAAACAATTAGTGCCACAAACGAAGGCAATTGTATCTTACAGGATTTAAGGGAATAATATGGTCCTGTAAAGATAACAGACCAAGAAAACAATTAGTGCCACAAACGAAGGCAATTGTATCTTACAGGATTTAAGGAAATAATATGGTCCTGTAAAGATAACAGACCAAGAAAACAATTAGTGCCACAAACGAAGGCAATTGTATCTTACAGGATTTAAGGGAATAATATTGTCCTGTAAAGATAACAGACCAAGAAAACAATTAGTGCCACAAACGAAGGCAATTGTATCTTACAGGATTTAAGGGAATAATATTGTCCTGTAAAGATAACAGACCAAGAAAACAATTAGTGCCACAAACGAAGGCAATTGTATCTTACAGGATTTAAGGGAATAATATGGTCCTGTAAAGATAACAGACCAAGAAAACAATTAGTGCCACAAACGAAGGCAATTGTATCTTACAGGATTTAAGGGAATAATATTGTCCTGTAAAGATAACAGACCAAGAAAACAATTAGTGCCACAAACGAAGGCAATTGTATCTTACAGGATTTAAGGGAATAATATTGTCCTGTAAAGATAACAGACCAAGAAAACAATTAGTGCCACAAACGAAGGCAATTGTATCTTACAGGATTTAAGGGAATAATATTGTCCTGTAAAGATAACAGACCAAGAAAACAATTAGTGCCACAAACGAAGGCAATTGTATCTTACAGGATTTAAGGGAATAATATGGTCCTGTAAAGATAACAGACCAAGAAAACAATTAGTGCCACAAACGAAGGCAATTGTATCTTACAGGATTTAAGGGAATAATATGGTCCTGTAAAGATAACAGACCAAGAAAACAATTAGTGCCACAAACGAAGGCAATTGTATCTTACAGGATTTAAGGGAATAATATTGTCCTGTAAAGATAACAGACCAAGAAAACAATTAGTGCCACAAACGAAGGCAATTGTATCTTACAGGATTTAAGGGAATAATATTGTCCTGTAAAGATAACAGACCAAGAAAACAATTAGTGCCACAAACGAAGGCAATTGTATCTTACAGGATTTAAGGGAATAATATGGTCCTGTAAAGATAACAGACCAAGAAAACAATTAGTGCCACAAACGAAGGCAATTGTATCTTACAGGATTTAAGGGAATAATATTGTCCTGTAAAGATAACAGACCAAGAAAACAATTAGTGCCACAAACGAAGGCAATTGTATCTTACAGGATTTAAGGGAATAATATTGTCCTGTAAAGATAACAGACCAAGAAAACAATTAGTGCCACAAACGAAGGCAATTGTATCTTACAGGATTTAAGGGAATAATATTGTCCTGTAAAGATAACAGACCAAGAAAACAATTAGTGCCACAAACGAAGGCAATTGTATCTTACAGGATTTAAGGGAATAATATTGTCCTGTAAAGATAACAGACCAAGAAAACAATTAGTGCCACAAACGAAGGCAATTGTATCTTACAGGATTTAAGGGAATAATATTGTCCTGTAAAGATAACAGACCAAGAAAACAATTAGTGCCACAAACGAAGGCAATTGTATCTTACAGGATTTAAGGGAATAATATTGTCCTGTAAAGATAACAGACCAAGAAAACAATTAGTGCCACAAACGAAGGCAATTGTATCTTACAGGATTTAAGGGAATAATATTGTCCTGTAAAGATAACAGACCAAGAAAACAATTAGTGCCACAAACGAAGGCAATTGTATCTTACAGGATTTAAGGGAATAATATTGTCCTGTAAAGATAACAGACCAAGAAAACAATTAGTGCCACAAATGAAGGCAATTGTATCTTACAGGATTTAAGGGAATAATATTGTCCTGTAAAGATAACAGACCAAGAAAACAATTAGTGCCACAAACGAAGGCAATTGTATCTTACAGGATTTAAGGGAATAATATGGTCCTGTAAAGATAACAGACCAAGAAAACAATTAGTGCCACAAACGAAGGCAATTGTATCTTACAGGATTTAAGGGAATAATATTGTCCTGTAAAGATAACAGACCAAGAAAACAATTAGTGCCACAAACGAAGGCAATTGTATCTTACAGGATTTAAGGGAATAATATTGTCCTGTAAAGATAACAGACCAAGAAAACAATTAGTGCCACAAACGAAGGCAATTGTATCTTACAGGATTTAAGGGAATAATATTGTCCTGTAAAGATAACAGACCAAGAAAACAATTAGTGCCACAAACGAAGGCAATTGTATCTTACAGGATTTAAGGGAATAATATGGTCCTGTAAAGATAACAGACCAAGAAAACAATTAGTGCCACAAACGAAGGCAATTGTATCTTACAGGATTTAAGGGAATAATATGGTCCTGTAAAGATAACAGACCAAGAAAACAATTAGTGCCACAAACGAAGGCAATTGTATCTTACAGGATTTAAGGGAATAATATTGTCCTGTAAAGATAACAGACCAAGAAAACAATTAGTGCCACAAACGAAGGCAATTGTATCTTACAGGATTTAAGGGAATAATATTGTCCTGTAAAGATAACAGACCAAGAAAACAATTAGTGCCACAAACGAAGGCAATTGTATCTTACAGGATTTAAGGGAATAATATGGTCCTGTAAAGATAACAGACCAAGAAAACAATTAGTGCCACAAACGAAGGCAATTGTATCTTACAGGATTTAAGGGAATAATATTGTCCTGTAAAGATAACAGACCAAGAAAACAATTAGTGCCACAAACGAAGGCAATTGTATCTTACAGGATTTAAGGGAATAATATTGTCCTGTAAAGATAACAGACCAAGAAAACAATTAGTGCCACAAACGAAGGCAATTGTATCTTACAGGATTTAAGGGAATAATATTGTCCTGTAAAGATAACAGACCAAGAAAACAATTAGTGCCACAAACGAAGGCAATTGTATCTTACAGGATTTAAGGGAATAATATTGTCCTGTAAAGATAACAGACCAAGAAAACAATTAGTGCCACAAATGAAGGCAATTGTATCTTACAGGATTTAAGGGAATAATATTGTCCTGTAAAGATAACAGACCAAGAAAACAATTAGTGCCACAAACGAAGGCAATTGTATCTTACAGGATTTAAGGGAATAATATGGTCCTGTAAAGATAACAGACCAAGAAAACAATTAGTGCCACAAACGAAGGCAATTGTATCTTACAGGATTTAAGGGAATAATATTGTCCTGTAAAGATAACAGACCAAGAAAACAATTAGTGCCACAAACGAAGGCAATTGTATCTTACAGGATTTAAGGGAATAATATTGTCCTGTAAAGATAACAGACCAAGAAAACAATTAGTGCCACAAACGAAGGCAATTGTATCTTACAGGATTTAAGGGAATAATATTGTCCTGTAAAGATAACAGACCAAGAAAACAATTAGTGCCACAAACGAAGGCAATTGTATCTTACAGGATTTAAGGGAATAATATGGTCCTGTAAAGATAACAGACCAAGAAAACAATTAGTGCCACAAACGAAGGCAATTGTATCTTACAGGATTTAAGGGAATAATATGGTCCTGTAAAGATAACAGACCAAGAAAACAATTAGTGCCACAAACGAAGGCAATTGTATCTTACAGGATTTAAGGGAATAATATTGTCCTGTAAAGATAACAGACCAAGAAAACAATTAGTGCCACAAACGAAGGCAATTGTATCTTACAGGATTTAAGGGAATAATATTGTCCTGTAAAGATAACAGACCAAGAAAACAATTAGTGCCACAAACGAAGGCAATTGTATCTTACAGGATTTAAGGGAATAATATTGTCCTGTAAAGATAACAGACCAAGAAAACAATTAGTGCCACAAACGAAGGCAATTGTATCTTACAGGATTTAAGGGAATAATATGGTCCTGTAAAGATAACAGACCAAGAAAACAATTAGTGCCACAAACGAAGGCAATTGTATCTTACAGGATTTAAGGGAATAATATTGTCCTGTAAAGATAACAGACCAAGAAAACAATTAGTGCCACAAACGAAGGCAATTGTATCTTACAGGATTTAAGGGAATAATATTGTCCTGTAAAGATAACAGACCAAGAAAACAATTAGTGCCACAAACGAAGGCAATTGTATCTTACAGGATTTAAGGGAATAATATTGTCCTGTAAAGATAACAGACCAAGAAAACAATTAGTGCCACAAACGAAGGCAATTGTATCTTACAGGATTTAAGGGAATAATATGGTCCTGTAAAGATAACAGACCAAGAAAACAATTAGTGCCACAAACGAAGGCAATTGTATCTTACAGGATTTAAGGGAATAATATGGTCCTGTAAAGATAACAGACCAAGAAAACAATTAGTGCCACAAACGAAGGCAATTGTATCTTACAGGATTTAAGGGAATAATATGGTCCTGTAAAGATAACAGACCAAGAAAACAATTAGTGCCACAAACGAAGGCAATTGTATCTTACAGGATTTAAGGGAATAATATGGTCCTGTAAAGATAACAGACCAAGAAAACAATTAGTGCCACAAACGAAGGCAATTGTCACAAAATGTTTGTCATTGCGGTTCTACAGTGGAAATGTACCTCTAGTTCCAACTTCTGAACAGCAACGTATGTCTCCTTTTATAAATATGGAGGAATTGAGTGAGCACATCTCATGTTCCCCCGGAACAGGGACACGTGGGCCGTCCAACAACAACCCCGACATGAGAGCAAGTTCGCAGCACTTTTTGGTGGCAGTCAGAGTAGCTTTGCTAATCAAGCGATGAACTCAGATCAAATATATATATTTTCTTACTCCCTGTTTCACCATCAGCCCTTTCAACATTGCAGACAGAAGTAAACCACTGTAGCAACAGGTCATAAACAGGAAGTAATAAGCTCACACTTGGAGTATGTTTGTAGATGGTTACAAATGAACTAAACCCAGCCCTTATCAGAAACTTAGTCAAATGACTTTGCGAGTCAGTTTATCAATGAAAGACCACAAAAATGAATTATTGACTCAAATGGTTTTGTACAACATCACAGATCAGCCCAGCATTATCTTTCAACTGACAAAAGTCACGTTTCTTGTTTTTTTCTTCTTCTTGCTAGCTTTAGCTCAAAGCTCGGTGGCTTTTAAAGGCTAGCTAGCTTTAGCTCAAAGCTTGGTGGCTTTTAAAGGCTAGCTAGCTTTAGCTCAAAGCGTGGTGGCTTTTAAAGGCTAGCTAGCTTTAGCTCAAAGCTTGGTGGCTTTTAATATAAGATCCTTGTCTAACTAACGTTACTTGTTGGTGGCCCATGGCCCTTAACTAGCCTGGTGAAGGCTATGCTTTTTTTCACCTTTGGGATTTGCCCTTTTTGCCATCTATATCACTTGAATACCGTGCTTCTACATCGATCTGCATTGCTTGCTGTTTGGGGTTTTAGGCCGGGTTTCTGTACAGCACTTTGTAACATCGGCTGATGTAAAAGGGCTTTATAAATACATTTGATTGATTGGAACCTGTTTACACCTCACCTGGATTACAATGCTTTCTGTTACCTCTTACTATCCTGGAATCTGTGTGGATTACAATGCTTTCTGTTACCTCTACCATCCTGGAATCTGTGTGATTACAATGCTTTCTGTTACCTCTTACCATCCTGGAATCTGTGGATTACAATGCTTTCTGTTACCTCTTACTATCCTGGAATCTGTGTGGATTACAATGCTTTCTGTTACCTCTTACCATCCTGGAATCTGTGTGGATTACAATGCTTTCTGTTACCTCTTACTATCCTGGAATCTGTGTGGATTACAATGCTTTCTGTTACCTCTTACTATCCTGGAATCTGTGTGGATTACAATGCTTTCTGTTACCTCTTACCATCCTGGAATCTGTGTGGATTACAATGCTTTCTGTTACCTCTTACCATCCTGAATCTGTGTGGATAACAATGCTTTCTGTTACCTCTTACTATCCTGGAATCTGTGTGGATTACAATGCTTTCTGTTACCTCTTACTATCCTGGAATCTGTGTGGATTACAATGCTTTCTGTTACCTCTTACTATCCTGGAATCTGTGTGGATTACAATGCTTTCTGTTACCTCTCACTTTCCTGGAATCTGTGTGGATTACAATGCTTTCTGTTACCTCTTACTATCCTGGAATCTGTGTGGATAACAATGCTTTCTGTTACCTCTTACTATCCTGGAATCTGTGTGGATTACAATGCTTTCTGTTACCTCTTACCATCCTGGAATCTGTGTGGATAACAATGCTTTCTGTTACCTCTTACTATCCTGGAATCTGTGTGGATTACAATGCTTTCTGTTACCTCTTACCATCCTGGAATCTGTGTGGATAACAATGCTTTCTGTTACCTCTTACCATCCTGGAATCTGTGTGGATAACAATGCTTTCTGTTACCTCTTACCATCCTGGAATCTGTGTGGATAACAATGCTTTCTGTTACCTCTACCATCCTGGAATCTGTGTGGATAACAATGCTTTCTGTTACCTCTACCATCCTGGAATCTGTGTGGATAACAATGCTTTCTGTTACCTCTCACTTTCCTGGAATCTGTGTGGATAACAATGCTTTCTGTTACCTCTTACCATCCTGGAATCTGTGTGGATAACAATGCTTTCTGTTACCTCTACCATCCTGGAATCTGTGTGGATAACAATGCTTTCTGTTACCTCTTACCATCCTGGAATCTGTGTGGATAACAATGGACATTTCCAAGGTAAAACAACGTTCTGAGAACCATATGTTTATAAGAGCGTGGTTGTTTTAGGGTCATTTTGCATTCAACCTTTCCACAACGTTCTGGGAATGGTGCAGTATCGTTGATTGGCTTTGGAACATTCTCCGCGCATTTACAGGAACTTGCCGAACCAATTTTCTCGGTATTTCATTACTGTAATAGAACGTCTCCTAAAAGTTCAAACATATTTAATTAAATGTTTGTTCGCGTTCTAGGAACGCATTGGGAATGTTCTCAAATAGTTCCCGAGAACCTTAACATTATTTTGTGGGAATGTTCTCAAATAGTTCCCGAGAACCTTAACATTATTTTGTGGGAATGTTCTCAAATAGTTCCCGAGAACCTTAACATTATTTTGTGGGAATGTCAATACGTCCAACAGCTAGTCAACATGACCAGAACATTGTACCTATTTTTTTGAAAGCTTTCCGTATATATAACACACTTCCAACGTATATATTAGCCACTGTGTTTAACACACTTCCAACGTATACATTAGCCACTGTGTTTAACACACTTCCAACGTATACATTAGCCACTGTGTTTAACACACTTCCAACGTATACATTAGCCACTGTGTTTAACACACTTCCAACGTATACATTAGCCACTGTGTTTAACACACTTCCAACGTATATATTAGCCACTGTGTTTAACACACTTCCAACGTATATATTAGCCACTGTGTTTAACACACTTCCAACGTATATATTATTTACCCCATTTATTTCACATTTACGTTTGTTAGCTAGCTGGCTGTATCAATGAGCAGACTCGAATGCTAACTACCTCACATCCGACCACGAGCTCACTAAACTACCCCATTAAGCGGTCGCTATCACGTTTAAGGTAAGACCCAAATGCAGACTGTCGAAGTAACAATGTTTATTTCAGCAACAAGGGCGGTTAAACGACAGGTGAAGGCGGGCAGGGGTCGATAATCCAGAGTAGTGGGGCAAAGTTACAGGATGGCAGGCAGGGTCAGTGCGGGCAGAAAGGTCAAAACCGGGAAACCAGGAACAATAGTGACAGGAGCAGAGGGAAAACCGCTGGTAGGCTTGAAGAAACCAAAAAATAACTGGTAACAGACAAACGGAGAACACGGGTATAAATACACGGGATAATGGGGAAGATGGGCGACACCTGGAGGGGGTGGAGACAATCACAAAGACAGGTGAAACAGATCAGGGCGTGACAGTTTGTCTTTGTCTTAGTAATAAACGTGACGTCCAGGTCGAGTGATCTGATTTGGATTCAACCTCACAGGAAGACAATTTTATCATGTGAAGATTTAATTCTGGGTCATATTCATTAGTGCACAACATAGTGAAATGCTTTGCAACAGAAAACAACAAAAACAAGCTGTATTGGGGACATTTTAAGCTGAATGCAGTTTATATTCAGTTAAGAGTAATTAACACACTGTTGAGCTTATTTCTATGTTTTCCTGTCTGTAATACACATCATTTCCACTGATCTTAATTGTGACACTTTATTTGTGTATGGGTTGATGGTCACTTGACTTGATACTGAATGTTCTGGAATGTTCTTTTATCTGTTGATAGGGTCTGACGCCAGACTGAAGGTTCCAGGACTGAGGACACTGATTTGTTGTTGTAATTTATTTATTTAAGCTTTAGTCATAAATCACCAAGGTATATTTTATAGATGGCCCTGTAGTTACAAAAACTATACACATCAATACTTTTTTTATTTCTTTAGCATTTACAGACTAAGGTCTCTTTTTATTGATCAGCCCTGTTGTTACAACAACAATCTATACACATCAGTACACTAAAAGCCAACCAGAGACCCCAAACACCCAATCATAGAACACAGACCCATTATCCAGGGGTCTTCCAACCTTTCTGCCCTAGAGCAGGGGTCTCCCAACCTTTCTGCCCTATAGCAGGGGTCTCTCAACCTTTCTGCCCTAGAGCAGGGGGTCTCTCAACCTTTCTGCCCTAGAGCAGGGGTCTTCCAACCTTTCTGCCCCAGAGCAAATCAAATCAAATCAAATTTATTTATATAGCCCTTCGTACATCAGCTGATATCTCAAAGTGCTGTACAGAAACCCAGCCTAAAACCCCAAACAGCAAACAATGCAGGTGTAAAAGCACGGTGGCTAGGAAAAACTCCCTAGAAAGGCCAAAACCTAGGAAGAAACCTAGAGAGGAACCGGGCTATGTGGGGTGGCCAGTCCTCTTCTGGCTGTGCCGGGTAGAGATTATAACAGAACATGACCAAGATGTTCAAATGTTCATAAATGACCAGCATGGTCAAATAATAATAAGGCAGAACAGTTGAAACTGGAGCAGCAGCACAGTCAGGTGGACTGGGGACAGCAAGGAGCCATCATGTCAGGTAGTCCTGGGGCACGGTCCTAGGGCTCAGGTCCTCCGAGAGAGAGAAAGAAAGAAAGAGAGAATTAGAGAGAGCATATGTGGGGTGGCCAGTCCTCTTCTGGCTGTGCCGGGTGGAGATTATAACAGAACGTGGCCAAGATGTTCAAATGTTCATAAATGACCAGCATGGTTGAATAATAGTAAGGCAGAACAGTTGAAACTGGAGCAGGAGCATGGCCAGGTGGACTGGGGACAGCAAGGAGTCCTCATGTCAGGTAGTCCTGAGACATGGTCCTAGGGCCCAGGCCAGTTGAAACTGGAGCAGCAGCATGGCCAGGTGGACTGGGGACAGCAAGGAGTCATCATGTCAGGTAGTCCTGGGGCATGGTCCTAGGGCTCAGGTCCTCCGAGAGAGAGAAAGAAAGAGAGAAGGAGAGAATTAGAGAACGCACACTTAGATTCACACAGGACACCTGAATAGGACAGGAGAAGTACTCCAGATAAACAAACTGACCCCAGCCCCCCGACACATAAACTACTGCAGCATAAATACTGGAGGCTGAGACAGGAGGGGTCAGGAGACACTGTGGCCCCATCCGAGGACACCCCGGACAGGGCCAAACAGGAAGGATATAACCCCACCCACTTTGCCAAAGCACAGCCCCCACACCACTAGAGGGAAATCTTCAACCACCAACTTACCATCCTGAGACAAGGCCGAGTATAGCCCACAAAGATCTCCGACACGGTACAACCCAAGGGGGGACCCGGACAGGCCGACCACAACAGTGAATCAACCCACCCAGGTGAAGCACCCCCCCAGGGACGGCACGAGAGAGCCCCAGCAAGCCAGTGACTCAGCCCCCGTAACAGGGTTAGAGGCAAAGAATCCCAGTGAAAAGAGGGGAACCGGCCAGGCAGAGACAGCAAGGGCGGTTCGTTGCTCCAGAGCCTTCCGTTCACCTTCCCACTCCTGGGCCAGACTACACTCAATCATATGATCCACTGAAGAGATGAGTCTTCAGTAAAGACTTAAAGGTTGAGACCGAGTTTGCGTCTCTGACATGGGTAGGCAGACCGTTCCATAAAAATGGAGCTCTATAGGAGAAAGCCCTGCCTCCAGCTGTTTGCTTAGAAATTCTAGGACAATTAGGAGGCCTGCGTCTTGTGACCGTAGCGTACGTGTAGGTATGTACGGCAGGACCAAATCAGAGAGGTAGGTAGGAGCAAGCCCATGTAATGCTTTGTAGGTTAGCAGTAAAACCTTGAAATCAGCCCTTGCTTTGACAGGAAGCCAGTGTAGAGAGGCTAGCACTGGAGTAATATGATCAAATTTTTTGGTTCTAGTCAGGATTCTAGCAGCCGTATTTAGCACTAACTGAAGTTTATTTAGTGCTTTATCCGGGTAGCCGGAAAATAGAGCATTGCAGTAGTCTAACCTAGAAGTGACAAAAGCATGGATTAATTTTTTCTGCATCATTTTTGGACAGAAAGTTTCTGATTTTTGCAATGTTACGTAGATGGAAAAAAGCTGTCCTCGAAATGGTCTTGATATGTTCTTCAAAAGAGAGATCAGGGTCCAGAGTAACGCCGAGGTCCTTCACAGTTTTATTTGAGACGACTGTACAACCATTAAGATTAAGAGCAGGGGTCTCCCAACCTTTCTGCACTAGAGCAGTGGTCTCCCAACCTTGCTGCCCTAGAGAAGGGGTCTCCCAACCTTGCTGCCCTAGAGCAGGGGTCTCCAACCTGTCTGCCCTAGAGCAGGGGTCTCCCAACCTTTCTGCCCTAGAGCAGGGGTCTCCAACCTTTCTGCCCTAGAGCAGGGGTCTCTCAACCTTTCTGCCCTAGAGCAGGGGTCTCAACCTTCTGCCCTAGAGCAGGGGTCTCCCAACCTTTCTGCCCTAGAGCAGGGGTCTCCCAACCTTTCTGCCCTAGAGCAGGGATCTCCCTTTCCTTTCTACCCTAGAGCAGGGGTCTCCCAACCTTTCTGCCCTAGAGCAGGGGTCTCCAACCTTCTGCCCTAGAGCAGGGGTCTCCAACCTTGCTGCCCTAGAGCAGGGGTCTCCAACCTTGCTGCCCTAGAGCAGGGGTCTCCAACCTTTCTGCCCTAGAGCAGGGGTCTCCAACCTTCTGCCCTACAGCAGGGGTCTCCAACCTTTCTGCCCTAGAGCAGGGGTCTCCAACCTTGCTGCCCTAGAGCAGGGGTCTCCAACCTTCTGCCCTAGAGCAGGGGTCTCCCAACCTTCTGCCCTAGAGCAGGGGTCTCCTTTCCTTTCTGCCCTAGAGCAGGGGTCTCCCAACCTTTCTGCCCTAGAGCAGGGGTCTCCAACCTTCTGCCCTAGAGCAGGGGTCTCCCAACCTTGCTGCCCTAGAGCAGGGGTCTCCAACCTTGCTGCCCTAGAGCAGGGGTCTCCAAGCTTTCTGCCCTAGAGCAGGGGTCTCCAACCTTTCTGCCCTACAGCAGGGGTCTCCAACCTTTCTGCCCTAGAGCAGGGGTCTCCAACCGTTCTGCCCTAGAGCAGGGGTCTCCAACCTTGCTGCCCTAGAGAAGTGGTCTCCCAACCCTGCTGCCCTAGAGCAGGGGTCTCCAACCTTTCTGCCCTAGAGCAGGGGTCTCCAACCTTTCTGCCCTAGAGCAGGGGTCTCCAACCTTTCTGCCCTAGAGCAGGGGTCTCCAACCTTTCTGCCCTAGAGCAGGGGTCTCCCAATCGCTCTGCCCTAGAGCAGGGGTCTCCTGAACCGTTCTGCCCTAGAGCAGGGGTCTCCCAACCGTTCTGCCCTAGAGCAGGGGTCTCCCAACCGTTCTGCCCTAGAGTAGGGGTCTCCAACCTTGCTGCCCTAGAGAAGGGGTCTCCCAACCTTGCTGCCCTAGAGCAGGGGTCTCCCAACCTTGCTGCCCTAGAGCAGGGGTCTCCCAACCTTTCTGCCCTAGAGCAGGAGCACACGGACCATCTGTGAGTGGAACTGTGAAGACTGTCGAGGTGGGAGAGTTAACCGTCAACTCGTAATTGTTTATTCCACTTTCCATTTGGCAATGCGAACATCAGTAACCTCTACATAATGTACCATCAAATACATATAGAATTATATACCCTGGACTCTGACATTGCTCATCCTAATATTTCTATATTTCTAATTCCATTATTTTACTTTTTAGATGTGCAGGTATTGTTATGTATTGTTAGATATTACTGCACTGTTGCACATCTGATAAATGTGTGCATTTGACCAATAAAATTTGATTTAATTTGTTGTTGCTGGAGTGTCTTGGTCAGTTTAGCACAGAAAATGCCACCCTCGTCAACCTGTCACCTAATCATGCCTAATGACCTTATTGGCTGTAAGAGAAAACATAACACCTGGTTGTTTTTAAATAACTTATTTTGAAATTGTTTGCCAGAATAAACAATGTTATGAATATTTGTCGAAACTGCGTTACGCACTCCAGTCAACAGATTGCGATGTGAGTCTTTCATGGGTGCTTCTTGCGTGACGTCTAATCTAGTGGACGGAACTGGAAGCTTCTTCAACGACCAACAAGGCTACTGATTCAACCATTTCGGTAGCTTGCTAGTCAACATAAAATCGAATCATTGAAGCTCTTTAGACCATTCTTGTGTATATTAATCAGTGTTTAAAAGACAATTGTGTGTACGTATTAACGTAAAATTAATTTGCTTGTAGAATTGACCAATTTGTTAAAAAAGGTATACCAGCATAGGCTAGTCGCAAATGCTAACTAGCTACCTAGCTAACATCCCTGACCATGAGTTCACTAAGCTACTCCCCTGCTAAAGAACAGGTCTTCTGATGGAGAAAGAAGCTCTGGGTCTTAACTTTGTCGTAAAAGAAGAGGAGGATATTACAGTGAAAGAAGAGGAGGATATTACAGTGAAAGAAGAGGAGGATATTACAGTAAAAGAAGAGGAGGATATTACAGTGAAAGAAGAGGAGGATATTACAGTGAAAGAAGAGGAGGATATTACAGTAAAAGAAGAGGAGGATATTACAGTGAAAGAAGAGGAGGATATTACAGTAAAAGAAGAGGAGGATATTACAGTGAAAGAAGAGGAGGATATTACAGTGAAAGAAGAGGAAGAAGCTTTCAGAGTGAAAAGGGAAGAAGAAATCACATTGAAAGAAGAAAATGTTACAGTGAAAGACGAAAAGAACCTTTGGAGTGAAAGAGGAAGAGGGGATAGAGGCTGTCACAGCGAAAGAGGAAGAAGGGATAGAGGCTGTCACAGTGGAAGAGGAAGAGGGGATAGAGGCTGTCACAGTGGAAGAGGAAGTAGGGATAGAGGCTGTCACAGTGGAAGAGGAAGAGGGGATAGAGGCTGTCACAGTGGAAGAGGAGGTGGTAGACGCTTCAGAATTAAAAAGGAGGAAGAGGATGTTACAGTCCAAGACGTGAACGAGCCTTTGGGGTGAAAAGGGAAGATGGGGAGGCTGACACAATGGAAGAGGAGGTGGTAGACACTTTCAGAATTAAAAAGGAGGAAGAGGAGGCAATCACATTGAAAGAAGATGTTCCTACAGTGAAAGAAGAGAAAGAACCCCTTGGAGAAAAAAGAGGAAGAGGAGGCTATCACATTAAATGAAAAGGAGGATGTTCTAATGGAAGAAGAGGAAGAACCTGTTGGAGTGGAAGAGAAGGTTATCTCAAAAGAGGAAGACGTTTTAGGAGTAAAAGAAGGCGGGGATGAGGAGGACGAGCCTGAAGATCCGAATAACACAAGTGGAGTACCGTCTTAAAACAGGGGCACAAGCTATGCAGTTGTTGAACTAATGTGTGGTTTTAAAGGGGCATTCTACTGATGTTCTACACATGAATATGTGGTTCAGTACTGTAGGAATTGTTGAAGGAGCTCTCTGTGATTGTTCCATACATTTGGGGATTTTAAAGCAATGACATATATGCCTTGCTCGAACTTTACCCTTTATTCGTGATTTAATGGCTAATAAGATTGGGTCTCTGTATCTCCATAGCGACTGCGTTGGATTACTTATGACCAATCCGTATCCGTGTATCGATGAATATCCATAGTCAGTATGCAGTGCTTTTAATAAAAGGTCGTCCCTTACATCACCGAGCGGTGCCCAGGAAATATTGTTTTTGTTAGACGCGACCACCTCCCGTGGTCTACGTTTTTGGGCCAATAAAGGAGGTCGGTGTAAATTTGTGATATCGTTCCAACAGGAATCTGTAACAAAACAGGATTCAGAATAAGATGTCGGCAGAGAGTGGGTTATTTCATTACGTTTTTTCACTCACCACGTTTATCCCTTCTGGTAGTCTACGGACAAACATTAAGAATAAGCTAGGTGGTGAGTTGATGCCTATTCAGCAGCTAGTTAGCCAGGTGGTGAGTTGATGCCTATTCAGCAGCTAGTTAGCTGGGTGGTGAGTTGATGCCTATTCAGCAGCTAGTTAGCTAGGTGGTGAGTTGATGCCTATTCAGCAGCTAGTTAGCTAGGTGGTGAGTTGATGCTCTATTCAGCAGCTAGTTAGCTAGGTGGTGAGTTGATGCCTATTCAGCAGCTAGTTAGCTAGGTGGTGAGTTGATGCCTATTCAGCAGCTAGTTAGCTAGGTGGTGAGTTGATGCCTATTCAGCAGCTAGTTAGCCAGGTGGTGAGTTGATGCCTATTCAGCAGCTAGTTAGCTAGGTGGTGAGTTGATGCCTATTCAGCAGCTAGTTAGCTAGGTGGTGAGTTGATGCCTATTCAGCAGCTAGTTAGCTAGGTGGTGAGTTGATGCCTATTCAGCAGCTAGTTAGCTAGGTGGTGAGTTGATGCCTATTCAGCAGCTAGTTAGCCAGGTGGTGAGTTGATGCCTATTCAGCAGCTAGTTAGCTAGGTGGTGAGTTGATGCCTATTCAGCAGCTAGTTAGCTAGGTGGTGAGTTGATGCCTATTCAGCAGCTAGTTAGCTAGGTGGTGAGTTGATGCTTATTCAGCAGCTAGTTAGCCAGGTGGTGAGTTGATGCCTATTCAGCAGCTAGTTAGCTAGGTGGTGAGTTGATGCCTATTCAGCAGCTAGTTAGCTAGGTGGTGAGTTGATGCCTATTCAGCTGCTAGTTAGCTAGGTGGTGAGTTGATGCCTATTCAGCAGTTAGTTAGCTAGGTGGTGAGTTGATGCCTATTCAGCAGCTAGTTAGCTAGGTGGTGAGTTGATGCCTATTCAGCAGCTAGTTAGCTAGGTGGTGAGTTGATGCCTATTCAGCAGCTAGTTAGCTAGGTGGTGAGTTGATGCCTATTCAGCAGCTAGTTAGCTAGGTGGTGAGTTGATGCCTATTCAGCAGCTAGTTA
>NW_025745708.1:0-12252 GCF_021184085.1 Oncorhynchus gorbuscha | reverse complement strand
TAGACCTTAGTGAAATGCTTACTTACAAGCTCTTACCAATAGTGCAAAAAATGTATTAGGTGAACAATAAATAGGTTGGTAAAGAAATGTAACAGTGAAACGACAGGCTATATACAGTAGCGAGGCTATAAAAGTAGCGAGGCTACATACAGACACCGGTTAGTCAGGCTGATTGAGGTAGTATGTACATGTAGATATGGTTAAAGTGACTATGCATACAGTGCCTTGCGAAAGTATTCGGCCCCCTTGATCTTTGCGACCTTTTGCCACATTTCAGGCTTCAAACAAAGATATAAAATTGTATTTTTTTTGTGAATAATCAACAACAAGTGGGACACAATCAATTACAGGCCTCTCTCATCTTTTTAAGTGGGAGAACTTGCACAATTGGTGGCTGACTAAATACTTTTTTGCCCCACTGTATATAGGGTAGACTATTGATAGAGGAATTCTAAATTCCTTTATGCTTTAATTGCCAAAACCAATTCGCACTCATTTCTAATTCATTAATGAATTGTAAGTTCATTAATTATGCATGAAGTAGATCGAGACCAGTCTTAAAAGCCAGGTAAAGAGTGTTTAATTCCAGAGAGTACTAACTACATACACAGATTTCCACAGGTTATAAATTCAAAATGACATCATCAGTTTCCCATGATAGCCCCGTTGTTTTTTGTTTAGGTCCAGAGATGCTTTCTACTCCCCTCATAAACCAGACATTACAACCTGTCTAGAAGATATACTTTTCTCCTACCAATGGAACATAACCCAAACATTCTTATCTTGTCTGAAAAGCTTTTTCTCCCCTTAACCTTCCCAAGAGGCACAGACAATCAAATTAGTTCTGCTTACATTTTCAGTAACAGCTTAACCAATAACTTTTACTTTTCATATCATAACATAATAGTATTAGAATAAATGGTTCTAATCAATAATGTATACATAATTAATCATCTTAACTACAATTTCCTCTAACAATCCTCCCTTTGATCAAATATTATACATTCAAATCTACATCTAGTTTTATTTAATCATAAAAAATATAAGTATAAACGAATTTAACTAACCTTTTTATAGAGGTTTATCAGATTATCATATGAATAGACACACACATAATCAACAAATTAACATTATTATAAATGTTTATCCAACTCTCCAAATATCACTAATCAAATCTAACCTTAACTCCAACTGTTTTTAAACCTACATCAGAATCATAACTCTTCCTTCGGTTTTCGTCGACCTTCATTAAAAAACAGTTTAATCATGGAAACAAATTACAATCTAATTCCCCTTCATCTCAACACTAGCCTCATCAAACATAAATTCCCCACAAATGACAGATCCAGATTCGTCCACTTCCTCTGTAGACATGCCTTCAGTCCTCTACGGGTCGGAACCTGGAATCGGCCCATAACGCCCCCATCTGTAGTGTCATTGATCTCTCTATAGTCCTGGAAACAATAACTTTCATACATACACGCAATCAACCACGTACGTACAAGACTAACACAGTCACACAGGTTAAGGTGGCCCATAACACCACATTTTTCCATAAATACTGTCAACCCAATTTAGTTCAGAGAAGTATCCACCCCAGAGTTTCTGCCAACCCGTGAGCCAGGGTGGTCAAAACAGCTGAGGCTTCGGGCAATGATTCGTCCAGAGCTGTGTTACCTGGGATGTAAGACATGGTCCTGATCATCGGCCACTTCCCCCTTGTGAGAGTAGAACCCGAAATGCTTAACTCTAATCCTGCTAGGATCCGATTTCTTGCCTTGACTCATCTGGCACCTCTCCTGGAACCCCAATGTTATCAATGTATACCTTGTCATCAAATGACCCAGATGGAGTGCCTCTCTGGCACCTCCTAGATAACTTCATGTCCTTTTGTCTGCACACTTGACCCACACAACCACTAGGTGTCAACACCGGCCCATTTTATTTTATTGAAATCCCCAGAGTTCAACCAGCCCGTCAATTCAGACATGGTCTCGTCAGTGGTCATACTCTCCGTCCTATTGCAAGTACCAACTCGGCTCCTGGGGACATAAATAGGGCAAATCAATACAACTTTCATTATCTTTCATGAACAGCTTTATCATACCGACCCACACTCCTCTACCCAGAACTGTACTAGGGCCTCGATCAAGACCTGGTCATATCCATACCAACCCTAGATCCGCCCCCATTTCTGTTTAAAGGGTTAAGCGTATCTTTATGCAATTACATCCCTCTCTCCTGATTACAATCAAAAACTCTCATCTTCACTCTACTCTACCTTCTTCCATACTGCGGTTAGAAACTCCATTTTGGTCTACATAAAACTCCATTGGGAGATCCTTCCCAACTTCTACTCTAACTTCCTGTCTACCCAAATCTAGGGATCTCTTATGCTTATTCTGGAACAAAATCCTCATCGTCTAAACCATGGGTCAAATTACCACTCTCCGCATACTCAAGTAGGACGTGCTGTATCAGGAATATGTCACCCACGATAAGACAGCTCAGACGAACAGCTTCCATTTGAAGCCCCACCCTTTCCCCAAGAACACATCACTTAGCAAGAGCCAGACACATCTTCACTTCTATGAACAAAAACAGGGGTGACAGGACAGGGAGGGTTACTTCATTCGAGAGATGGCCCCCGGAATTCTGTTAATTCCAGTTCTCCTCCCGAACACTGTTTATTGTTCGACAGGGGAAATGTGCCCTACCCCTCCGCCGTGCGATATGAATCTGGGTAGCTCTTTCAGCTAGCTGTCACCAGGAGGCCTTGGTATGGGACTGGATTGAGTGACTTCACCTGTAGTTCTCCTGTAGTGTATAAAATCTTGGACATACAGATTTGGTTAATAAAACAATTTCTTATTCGTTCTGTTTATTAGCTAAAACATTTTTTTTATCCTATTCTAGAACACCCTTTACCCATCCCCCCTTTTGTTACCTGGCTCTGCCCAGGTAACAACCTTGCCTTATTTTTAAACAATGACTTAGGTAAGATTTAGTATACCATCCTTATGTCTGACATCATCCTTTAGGAGTGTCCCTTTCATTTTCCACATGTCCAATTCTCGCTTTGGTCTCTACTCAGTAACTGTTTATCTACACACTATGTTATCTTTGCTCGTCCTGTCACCCCTCCTGAAACTTCTCTGCTCTCCAACCTTCAAGGTCTCCGCAGTGCGGGGGAGGGCTCTTATGTCTGCCTTTTCCCCTATCTGTCTGTACTGTTATCTTTCTCATGTTTTCCAAATTTGAACTACATGGCTCACTGTTTGGCTCTATCCAAACCCATGGACCCTCTTTTAGAGAAAAAAAAGCATGTCTATGAGCGGCTTTTCTCCAAATTCCCCACATTTCCTCAATCAATCTATATTAATCCTAACAATAATCCTAAATCTTCACAGATGTCCTACATTCCTGCTAAATGCAACACCATTCAAAAACTCATAATAATCAATCAAGGTCTAATAAATGCCAACCATATTAAAAATCCTTCCTACACTAACAAGCCCTCTCCTTGGGGACCCTCAGTATTCTATCTGACAATAACATGGGTTTAATATGTGTTGCAAAGTGTGGAATAAAACTTTGGTCATGGAAAACAGAGTAAAGCAGAACAAAGCATTCTATATAACCCATCTGGTCCTCTCAGCTCAATGGTTCTTAACCTTGTTGGAGGTACTGAACCCTACCAGTTTCATATGCGCATTCACCGAACCCTTCTTAATTGGAAAAATAAAATATTGTTTTTTCAAATTCAAAACATAGATATATATTTTACTGGTGCACAAAATGAACTGTGCATCAACATCACTGTGTTCAAAGAACAAAATCATCAAAACATGATTTTCACACAAAAACATAAATGAATATTTACTGCAAATCAGTGTGACTTCTGCTGTTCCCTTTCAGAGACCAGTTCAGAAATGTGCGGCTTCACCTTGGCAAGTGCCATTCTCATGTCTGTTCCTTTTCTTCGTTTTTATGTCCAGCATCCTCAAAAAGGATTGCTCGCAAAGATATGTTGTAACAAACGGTATGAAAATCTCCAGAGCTTTCTTAGCAATAACAGGGTACGTCACCATTTGTTGACACCAAAACGTTGAAAGCGTTGTTGTTCTGAAGAGTTGCTGTTGAACCTGGCTCTGCTGAATTTCAATGATTTCATCAAGGTATTCATCATTGACATCTGTTGTCTCAACACTAAACATGAACGGCTGTCTCACCCGTGCTGGATATGACTCTCTTGTCGGGAAGTATCCGTCCAGTTCCGGGGGTACAGAAATGACTCCGATTCCAGATACATCTTCGATCTTACTTACACAGTCGTCCAGCAGGGGAAAGTGTGCGAAGTTATCGTTCTCTGTTCGTCACTTCCATAACAGTAGCTTTTTTTGAAAAGCCTTCAGGTTTTCCTCCGCTTCGATGATGTTGACTCCACCGCCCTGCATCTTTTGATTGAGAGGATTGAGAGCTGCGAAGATATCAGCCATGTACGCTAAAATGAGAATGAACTCCGAATTTTTGAAGAATTTGCATGACAATGTTGGTGATCTTGCAAAAACAGGGCTGATTCCACACGCACGGCAAAAACACGATTCAGCACCTGTCCGCGGGATAACCACCGAACGTTAGAATGGTACAGAAGTACCTCGAATTCAGAGCCCATTTCTTTACACAGCTCACTGAAGATGCGGTGCCTCAGAGCACTAGTTCGCACATAGTTCATGCATTCCACTACAATTTTTAATACGTTTTTGATGCCAACGCATGCCTGTGCAGAATACAATGCGTAACAATGATGCATCGGCTTTCACTAGCGCACCAAAACCAGACTTTCTTCCCAGCATGACTGGAGCTCCGTCCGAACAAACTGCAGAAACCATATCCCACGAAAGATTGTTGTCTTTGAAGAAGTCATCCACAAGTTTCTTCACATCGGCTGCCTTAGTTGTTGTTGTAAGAGGCTTACAAAATAAAAAAAATCTTCCTTTATCACGTCGTCTTTCACATAGCGCACGAATACAGCAAGTTGGCTTAGATTGGAAACGTCTGTGGTTTCGTCGAGTTGAAGGCTGAATTTCGCAGGGCTTGAAATCAGATCTGCAACTACTTGAGCCAAGATGTGTTTGCTCATGTCCTCTATTCTGCCGCTGATGGTGTCATTTGAAAGAGGAATTTGGGATAACTTAACTTCCGCCTCTTTTCCCAGCATGATATTCACCATCTTCAACACAGCTGGTTTTATGAGTGTTTCACCAATGGTGTGTGGCTTGCCCTGCCTTACGATCAGGTAAGCTACTTCGTACGATGCTGTGAGGATCGGTTTGTTGATGGGTACAAAGCCGAGAACAGGCAGAGTAGCCTTTTTATCGAATCTGGCTCTCTTCACCTTGAATTCAGCGAGCTTGTGTTCTTGTATTTTCCATCTCCATGCAGCTTAAGGAAGTGTTCTCTTAGTTTTGCCGGTGCTAGACTAGAATTGCTCAACTTGGCATTACAAATCATGCAGTTAGGACGCTGACTCCCATCACGTTCCGTTATACATGTGAATCCATATTGTACATATTTGTCCGACCACTTTCTTTTTTTGCTCGACATAGTAAGTATGAAGGGATTAAAATATTAAGAAAGAAATCACAAGACGTACCATCACGACAGTCACAAATCGACTACTGAGCGCACCAAATTCCCTGCAGCACAGATAGGCCAAGCGATGTAGCGTGATCACCTGAAGCCAATGATGGCCAAGCGGGGCGTGTCATCACGAATCATAGGAGTCGGATGTGTGTCTTAACCTCCGCCGAACCCCTGAGACTGACTCACCGAACCCCTGGGGTTCGACCGAACCCAGGTTAAGAACCACTGTCTCAGCTATTCCTATCCTGCACCAGGTGGGCACCATGCCACCCTTCACGACAGGGAGAACAAACATCCATGGGTCATCCTCCCCTGAAAGCATGCTTCGCCTCAGCCTCTCCAACTGGAGCATCAAGCAAAGGCATCATGCCTGAAGCCTTCACCACATCTGTAACAGACTTCTTAACACACCCATCATGTCTGTCCTCGTCCTTTGTAGTCCGAGGGTGTAAGTGCCTGCATCAGAGAGCTTAATAGTTTTGATGGTTAGTAGGATTTCATAACCTTTACAAAGTTCAAAAGTGCTCCCAGGTTTTCCCCATATCATGGAAAACCTATCCATCTTTGTGGGATCCCCTATGCTATAAGGATACCCTCTTCTCCAATCCTAGAACTGTCCGAAGTCAGTTATCATGTAATCTTCCCCTATTTATTCTCAATGATAAATATGACTTTCTCTCTGTTACAATACCAAATCCCTAATAGCCCATTCAAAAACACTTCACAGCTAATGTTATAAGACAGAATCCTGAACCACTTTCTCATTTGCGGTTCAAACAGTAATTCTAAACCCTCAACCAAAACTGCTTCATTTCTAATGAATTTACCTTAAAACTAGTAACTCAATATGACCCCATTCGTTATACAAATGACTCTCCCCTGAGGCTGATCAGACCTCAGAAGCCAGTCATGATAAGGTCAAAAGGTCATACCATATTAGACATAAAGATCCCTTTATCCTTACAATAGAAATAGTCACCTGTATAATTCAAACCCATAAAAAAAACATCTCATAAGGTTCCATATGTGAGCGTGCCTCTTTAAAATACCCTTGCACTAAAACAAACAGTTCTAACAGTTGTCTAATGTTGTTATGGTCTAATGGTCTAATGTTGTTATGGTCTAATGCTGTTATGATCTAATGGTCTAATGTTGTTATGGTCTAATGTTGTTATGGTCTAATGGTCTAATGTTGTTATGGTCTAATGTTGTTATGGTCTAATGTTGTTATGGTCTAATGGTCTAATGTTGTTATGGTCTAATGTTCTAATGTTGTTATGGTCTAATGTTGTTATGATCTAATGTTGTTATGATCTAATGGTCTAATGTTGTTATGGTCTAATGGTCTAATGTTGTTATGGTCTAATGTTCTAATGGTCTAATGTTGTTATGGTCTAATGTTGTTATGGTCTAATGGTCTAATGTTGTTATGGTCTAATGTTCTAATGGTCTAATGTTGTTATGGTCTAATGTTCTAATGGTCTAATGTTGTTATGGTCTAATGGTCTAATGTTGTTATGGTCTAATGTTGTTATGGTCTAATGTTGTTATGGTCTAATGTTGTTATGGTCTAATGGTCTAATGCTGTTATGGTCTAATGGTCTAATGTTGTTATGGTCTAATGTTGTTATGATCTAATGCTGTTATGGTCTACTGGTCTAATGTTCTAATGGATTAATGGTCTAATGTTCTAATGGATTAATGGTCTAATGTTCTAATGGATTAATGGTCTAATGTTCTAATGCTCTAATGGTCTAATGCTGTTATGATCTAATGTTGTTATGATCTAATGTTGTTATGATCTAATGTTGTTATGATCTAATGTTGTTATGATCTAATGTTGTTATGATCTAATGTTGTTATGGTCTAATGTTGTTATGGTCTAATGTTGTTATGGTCTAATGTTGTTATGGTCTAATGTTGTTATGATCTAATGTTGTTATGGTCTAATGGTCTAATGTTGTTATGGTCTAATGTTGTTATGGTCTAATGTTGTTATGATCTAATGTTGTTATGGTCTAATGGTCTAATGTTGTTATGGTCTAATGTTGTTATGATCTAATGTTGTTATGATCTAATGTTGTTATGATCTAATGTTGTTATGATCTAATGTTGTTATGATCTAATGTTGTTATGATCTAATGTTGTTATGATCTAATGGTCTAATGCTGTTATGATCTAATGTTGTTATGGTCTAATGTTGTTATGGTCTAATGGTCTAATGTTGTTATGGTCTAATGTTGTTATGGTCTAATGTTGTTATGATCTAATGTTGTTATGATCTAATGTTGTTATGATCTAATGGTCTAATGTTGTTATGATCTAATGGTCTAATGTTGTTATGGTCTAATGTTGTTATGGTCTAATGTTGTTATCGTAGAATGTATGCACACATGACTGTAAGTCGCTTTGGATAAAAGCGTCTGCTAAATGGCATATATTATTATTATTATTATTATTATTATTGTTCCATGTGTATAATTTGCAGACCTTTTTCAATTTGGTCGTTTAAAGCTGCTCTCTCCCCAAAATTATAATCCCAGGAGGCCTCTAAAAGTGAGACACCACACACCTAACTCCCATTCACTAATGCTACCTCGAATCAGAAACTCAATAAGTGAACTATAACTAAAACCTAATGATAATTCCCCTTTGACTCAAATCATTAATCATAAGTTTTAAACATCGTCTACGGATATGTTTACTTAAATTACCATGCTACCTTTAGATACAATTAACCCGATAACATTATCATCCAATGCATTACTTTTTCTCTCTGCCGCAAATGTCGTACATTTCATAGTGTAAGGAATCCGTAATTTAATCCCCAATATTTAATAAATATGCATTCGCATTCTCTCATGGCTCCTTTAATTTACTTATTTTGGGTAACTCCCCTCCATCCCGGAACAAAGAGTTCTATCTAAAACCGCCAGAACACACTGTTCCAGTTTTATCAACCCCTAAAATTGGCCATAACCATTAAACAAATAACCAAAACATTTTTATATCACTTCTGGAAAGATACTCGAAACCTAGATACACACACTAACAGCCATACGATTTGCTCCGTTATCCCCAGTCCCTGGTGATAAAAGTGTCTCGCTAGTGACGTCATCATCAAGTGCTCAACCTGCCAATTCGTAGCGACTTCAAATGAATTGTAAATAATTCTTGTTCGATTAACCAAACCTAATTTATTACATCTGTTCAAATCCTGAATTATAATTTACCACCCCACCCAACATCTCTAAATTCGCTAATTTTATAAAAGCTTTTCGATGGGCATAAATTATAATTGTCTCTTTGTTATCATTTAGAATCCATTTTACTCTAAATACCTGTCTCGTCTTTGACTTAGTATTTTAATTACAACTCTATTCCCAATACGTTATTCACTTGTGTAATTACAAAATCAGACCAGCATTAGTGAGTGCACGCCTTAAAAATGCCTTGTCTCTGGGAACGTGGAAATCCCCTTAACCCAAACGTTTACTACAAAAACAAAAACAAATAATTATGATAATCCCCTCACATCGTTTGTTTTAAATCCCTTGAGGTATCATGTAACTTATTTTTCTATCTTCGAATTGTCGTCCCACAATATATATATATATATATATATATATATATATATATATATATATATATATATATATATATATATATTTTCCCACTGTCATATACTCAAACCACTGTGATTACCGTGCACTGTCCCTTTAAGATAATACTTTTCATTTGTTCCCCACAATGAGGACGGAAATCAGATCATTTTTAGAATACGTTACTTTTTGTTCAATTTCACTGGCGTTACCTTAACCAAAAATCAATAATTAGAAAAACAATCACAACTTCTTACGATTAAACTATTCTCACCTAATTTATAGTCCAAAGCGTTGCACTATATAGCCCCATTGAGTGTCTAGCAATTCCGTTGCTGGCTATAGCCACAAATCAGCCTGCCTTTGTAAAGTATATATTCCCTATTCAGATTGAGTTCAGTTTTAAATTGTAATCATCAGAGTAAACCCTACCGAACTTCTCAATTTAATTTACCCTAACATTTAACGTACCCTGTTTTTGTGCTAAACTTCTCATGTCAATTGATTCATAAATAGCCACAACGTCAGGGCAGGCTGGAATTGTATCGTATCTCTCCGTTATCCCCTCCATTTAACTTTAGGTAACTCTCTCTCTTCTAGGATACATCTATTTAATTACGACTCCCATCTCAATAAATTATTCCACCAGATCATTTTGGGCGAAATAGCGTTTTACATCGAAATTGTCTCGCCATTATTTTTAATGACTTCTTTTATCAATTCTATCTAGAACACATAATATCCGTTCAGTTATATCTTTTGCAAACACTGGCGACTGTATTTTTCAGGCAAAACATGCAAATAGGTCAGTTATGATCTAAAATCAATTTTAGTTAAACGCCTCGGCCGGGAACCGAACCGTGGATTACCGTTGGTGAGACTGTTGCGCTCGCCACTATACTACCAGCGCTCTGAATTTGACCGAGACTCTCCGCAAATATACCCATTTTTACAGTTATCTGTATTTGTTACTCCGACATCTAGACAACAGAAAATAGCCCCAATTTAACACCCAAAGTTTTCCCTCAGTTAGAATTCTCATTTTCTGCGTGTCTCTTTCTCTTTTTTGCTTCCGAAAGCCAAACTCCGGCTGTGTATAACCCCTGTTTATTCTGCTTTTCACATTATTACCACATTCCTTATGTATCTGTTTTATAAGGGATTCTAGCTTTTCTACATTTAAACGGCCATCAAAATCATATTTTTATTTTTATTTTTTCCATCTTAGACAGAAATCGATGTTTCTCTTGTCTTTCTGTGCCATGTAACGCTCGTCTCCCGTTAGTTCCTGGGCTTCTTTCGAGGCATTTCTCCCCATTCTTAATCCTTATCGTTACTAGTAGCAATGTTTTTAAACACTTATCTATGCCTTTCTATATAATTTTAAATTCTATGTGCGTGCAGTTCTATATATTTGTAATTTACCGTTACTTAGTTACTTCTAGTTACTATCCTGTCTGCCTATGTGTGTGTTCCTTTAAAAATAATCAGTATGTATTTTCCATCCTGTGAACCGCGTCCATAGAAGACTTTTGATCGGACAATAACATTTCACCCATAGGATATTCATTTTGGGACTTTCAACGTAAAATGTCTCAAATCTCACTACTCTAGACTAAGTTGACCTCTCCTGTGAACCACGTCTATAGAAGACTTTTGATCGGACAATAACATTTCACCCATAGGATATTCCTTTTGGGACTTTCAATCGTTAATGTCTCGAATCTCACTAATCTAGACTAATCACTTATCATTTAATATTAATTTCTTTCAGCATTGTACAGGTTCATTTATTCTGTTCGCCTAGAATTACCCTGCCTTCTTACCAAGCCTAATTTATCCTCACCTGTTTTAACATATATATCTAATACTTTCCGCAGTCAGCTTCCCATATACAGATAGACTATTAGGTAAAAACTTTATTTAGGTATGTTTATTGAATTATTGGCCATCCTATTTGTACGGAACAAGCGTCCTAATTCCTCCAATGCGTACTATATCACTCCTTAATAATCCTTGGCTTGCAAAACCAGACTTTATTAAGCTCTAGTTTATTTGATGGTAGTGCACCTTACCTCAGGTCAATTTCGGACCTCCTTCCTTTTTATCGATATCCTGGTTAATACCCCCGGTAGAAACCCATTTTATTTGTTCGGAATATTCAAGCACCTATTATTGATCAAATTCAACTCCTTCATAACATTTTAATCAATAAATATCCTAAATAATCCCTCCCAAATTCGAGAATAAAGGCTACTTTACCTGCTGCCGACTGGGATAAGCATTGTCCGTTTGAATCTAGTCACCCTCTCTGTCCTCTGTGATAATACGCAGGCCTGTTTCAATTTTAACCTCAATTCAGAGGTCAGGTCTTTAGTAAAACGAGTCAAAAACTCGTCCGTGCACGATTTTCAGCGTATTACCTTCAGATAACAGGTAGAGTTATTTAGATCTGGCTCGAAGGACCAAATTGATAGAGGAATTCTAAATTCCTTTATGCTTTAATTGCCAAAACCAATTCGCACTCATTTCTAATTCATTAATGAATTGTAAGTTCATTAATTATGCATGAAGTAGATAGAGACCAGTCTTAAAAGCCAGGTAAAGAGCGTTTAATTCCAGAGAGTACTAACTACATACACAGATTTCCACAGGTTATAAACTCAAAATGACATCATCAGTTTCCCACGATAGCCCCGTTGTTTTTTGTTTAGGTCCGGAGATGCTTTCTACTCCCCTCATAAACCAGACATTACAACCTGTCTAGAAGATATACTTTTCTCCTACCAATGGAACATAACCCAAACATTCTTATCTTGTCTGAAAAGCTTTTTCTCCCCCTTAACCTTCCCAAGAGGCACAGACAATCAAATTAGTTCTGCTTACATTTTCAGTAACAGCTTAACCAATAACTTTTACTTTTCATATCATAACATAATAGTATTAGATTAAATGGTTCTAATCAATAATGTATACATAATTAATCATCTTAACTACAATTTCC
>NW_025745707.1:0-12278 GCF_021184085.1 Oncorhynchus gorbuscha | reverse complement strand
CTTCCTCTATCTTCCTTATTTCTCTCTCCTCCCTCTCTTCTTTCTATCATCCTCATCTTCCTTATTTCTCTCTCTCCCTCCCTCTCTTCTTCTATCTTCCTCTATCTTCCTTATTTCTCTCTCTCCCTCCTTTCTTCTTCTATCTTCCTCTATCTTCCTTTATTCTCTCTCTCTCCTCCCCTCTCTTCTTCTATCATCCTCTATCTTCCTTATTTCTCTCTCTCTCCTCCCTCTCTTCTTCTATCTTCCTCTATCTTCCTTATTTCTCTCTCTCTCCTCCCTCTCTTCTTCTATCTTCCTTATTTCTCCCTCTCTCCTCCCTCTCTTCTTCTATCATCCTCTATCTTCCTTATTTCTCTTTCTTTCTATCTTCTCTATCTTCCTTATTTCTCTCTCCTCCCTCTCTTTCTATCTTCTCTATCTTTCCTTATTTCTCTCTCCTCCTCTCTTCTTCTATCATCCTCATCTTCCTTATTTCTCTGTCTTCTCTCTCCTCCTCTCTTCTTCTATCTTTCTATCTTCCTTATTTCTTTCTCCTCCTTTCTTCTTCTATCTTCCCTATCTTCCTTATTTCTCTCTCTCTCCTCCCTCTCTTCTTCTATCATCCTCTATCTTCCTTATTTCTCTGTCTTTTCTCTCTCTCTCCTCCCTCTCTTCTTCTATCTTCCTCTATCTTCCTTATTTCTCTCTCTCCTCCCTCTCTTCTTCTATCATCCTCTATCTTCCTTATTTCTCTGTCTTTCTCTCTCTCTCCTCCCTCTCTTCTATCATCCACTATTTTCCTTATTTCTCTGTCTTTCTCTCTCTCTCATCCCTCTTCCTCTATCATCCACTATCTTACTTATTTCTCCATCATTCTCTCTCTCTCCCTCTCTTCTTCTATCATCCACTATCTTCCTTATTTCTTCAGCATTCTCTCTCTCCTCCTTCTCTTCTCTTATCATCCTGTCTCTCCTCTCTCTCTCCTCCCTCTCTTCTCCTACCATTATCTCTCTCCTCCTTCTCTTCTCTTATCATCCTGTCTCTCCTTCTCTCTCTCTCATCCCTCTCTTCTCCTACCATTATCTCTCTCCTCCTTCTCTTCTCTTATCATCCTGTCTCTCCTTCTCTCTCTCCTCCCTCTCTTCTCCTATCATTATCTCTCTCCTCCTTCTCTTCTCTTATCATCCTCTCTCTCCCTATCTCTCTCTCCTCCCTCTCTTCTCTTATCACCCTGTCTCTCCCTATATCGCTCTCCTCCCTCTCTTCTCTTATCATCTACTATCTCTCCTTATTTCTCTGTCTTTCTCTCTCCCTCTCATCCTCTAACTCTCCTCTCTCGGTCTTTCTCTCTCTCTTCCCTCTCTTTTCCTATCGTCCTCTCTCTTCCATCCTTCCTCTCTTTCTTCCCTGGTCATCTTGCTCCTCCTGTTCTTCTCCTGCTGTGTAGTTCTGTAGAGGAATGATGAATTCTTCCTTCCTCTCCTCCAGCAAACTATAAATAGATATATGACAGATAAAAGGCTCTCTCTCTCTCTTTCTCCCTCTCTCTCTCTCTCCCCCTCTCTCTCTCCCTCTCTCTCTCTCTCTCGCCCTCTCTCTCTCTCTCTCTCCCTCTCTCTCTCTCCCTCTCTCTCTCTCTCTCTCTCTCTCTCTCTCTCTCTCTCTCTCTCTCTCTCTCTCTCTCTCTCGAACAGCTTCTATCTCAAGGCCATCAGACTGCTACACAGGCATCAGTAACTCAGAGAGGCTGTTGCCTACATTGAGACCCAATCACTGGCCCCTGTAATAAATGGATCACTGGTCACTTTAATAATGCCACTTTAATAATGTTTACATATCTTACATTACTCATAACATAAGTATATACTTTATTTTATACCATCTATTGCATCTTGCCTATGCCGCTTGGCCATCCCTCATCCATATATGTATATGTACATATTCTCATTCACCCCTTTAGATTTGTGTGTATTAGGTAGTTGTTGTGGAAATGTTAGATTACTTGTTAGATATTGCTGCACTGTCGGAACTAGAAGCACAAGCATTTTGCTACACTCGCAATAACTTCTGCTAACCATGTGTATGTGACCAATAACATTTAGTGTGTTATCTCAGTGTGAGCTCCTCAATGTTTCCAACTGAGCCCTATAGCCCCTCACTTACACACACACACACACACACACACACACACACACACACACACACACACACACACACACACACACACACACACACACACACACACACACACACACACACACACACACACACACACACTCACACTCACTCACTCACTCACTCACTCACTCACTCACTCACTCACCACCACTCACTCACTCACCACTCACTCACCACCACTCACTCACCACTCACTCACACACACAAAATGTGAACATTTGAAATTAAGTCAAATATTGAAGTTAAAACCGTCTAAAAATATACTGTTCAAATCCACAATGCTATTTTTCTTACAACCTGCAACAATAAGCCACCCTCTATGTGGCTATGGCACATCAACCTTCCTTTATAAGCATTATGTCACCGGTCAACCCCGCTTTTCACAGTAGACATGGTACACCCCAATCACTTTCCATTATTGGAAGAGTCTACTTGCTCAGCTGAAGGGGGAGAGGGATGATAATGGCTACATCACCCTCCCACCTAGTTTATCACAAACACTCTATTGCTATACTCTCAACATCTCTCTCCCTCTCTATTCCCTTTCCACTGTCCTCTCCTTCTCTGAACATCTCTCCCTTTCTCTCGTCCTACATTGTTCTTCAATATCTCAATCTCCTTTTCTCCTCTATCCACACCCTCTGCCTCTTTCTCGTGCCCTCTCTGTGTCTTGCCCTCTTTAGCAAATCAATTACACACACACACACACACACACACACACACACACACACACACACACACACACACACACACACACACACACACACACACACACACACACACACACACACACACACACACACACACACACACACACACACACAGCAGCCTGTTCTTTAACAGACACACACATTGTCTCACTGTTTTAACTCTTTTTGCTCTACTGTAAAGTATGGGAAACTATGTTCTCTCTATACCCGCGCACACACACACATTGCAATGGTTCACTGACGCAACTCAAGGTAAGAGCTTTTTGTCATGGGTGCGACAGCTGTACACACACATGTGCACACCAACACATACACACACAGTTTTAGCCTAGGCACCATCCACTTTTAGTGAACCCTGGGGACTTAATCTGTGCCACCATACATTGTGGGCATTAACCTTGATTTATTCAGGGTAGTACAACTGAGACCAGGATCTCATTCTCAATGGTGCCCTGAGTTTGACATTTTTCTCTAAAACAGGAAGAAAAATGTATTTTAGAAATAAGATAAGAAGAATAGAAATAAGCACAAGGCACAACCTCTACACCCCAACCTCGACAAACACAACCTCGACACCTCAACCTCGACAAACACAACCTCTACACCTCAACCTCGACAAACACAACCTCTACACCCCAACCTCGACAAACACAACCTCTACACCCCAACCTCGACAAACACAACCTCGACACCTCAACCTCGACAAACACAACCTCTACACCCCAACCTCGACAAACACAACCTCGACACCTCAACCTCGACAAACACAACCTCTACACCCCAACCTCGACAAACACAACCTCGACAAACACAACCTCTACACCTCAACCTCGACAAACACAACCTCTAGACCTCAACCTCGACAAACACAACCTCGACACCCCAACCTCGACAAACACAACCTCTACACCTCAACCTCGACAAACACAACCTCGACACCCCAACCTCGACAAACACAACCTCTACACCCCAACCTCGACAAACACAACCTCGACACCTCAACCTCGACAAACACAACCTCTACACCTCAACCTCGACAAACACAACCTCTACACCCCAAGCTCGACAAACACAACCTCGACACCCCAACCTCGACAAACACAACCTCTACACCCCAACCTCGACAAACACAACCTCGACACCTCAACCTCGACAAACACAACCTCTACACCTCAACCTCGACAAACACAACCTCTACACCTCAACCTCGACAAACACAACCTCGACACCCCAACCTCGACAAACACAACCTCTACACCTCAACCTCGACAAACATAACCTCTACACCTCAACCTCGACAAACACAACCTCTACACCTCAACCTCGACAAACACAACCTCTACACCTCAACCTCGACAAACACAACCTCTACACCTCAACCTCGACAAACACAACCTCTACACCCCACCCTCGACAAACACAACCTCTACACCCCAACCTCGACAAACACAACCTCTACACCTCAACCTCGACAAACACAACCTCTACACCTCAAGCTCGACAAACACAACCTCGACACCTCAACTTCGACAAACACAATCTCTACACCTCAACCTCGACAAACACAACCTCTACACCTCAACCTCAACAAACACAATCTCGACACCTCAACCTCGACAAACAGAACCTCTACACCCCAACCTCGACAAACACAACCTCTACACCCCAACCTCGACAAACACAACCTCTACACCTCAACCTCGACAAACACAACCTCTACACCCCAACCTCGACAAACACAACCTCTAGACCTCAACCTCGACAAACACAACCTCTAGACCTCAACCTCGACAAACACAACCTCGACACCTCGACCTCGACACCTCAACCTCGACACCTCACCCTTGACACCTCAACACCTCAACCTCGACACCTCAACCTCGACAAACACAACCTCGACACCTCAATCTCGACAAACACAACCTCGACACCTCAACCTCAACAAACACAACCTCGACACCTCAACCTCGACACCTCAACCTCGACACCTCATCCTCGACACCTCAATTTCGACAAACACAACCTCGACACCTCAACCTCAACACCTCAATCTCGACAAACACAACCTCGACACCTCAACCTCGACACCTCAACCTCGACAAACACAACCTCGACACCTCCATCTCGACAAACACAACCTCTACACCTGAACCTCGACACCTCAACCTCGACAAACACAACCTCGACACCTTAACCAAGACAAACACAACCTCGACACCTCAACCTCAACACCTCACCCTCGACACCTCAACCCCTCAACCTTGACACCTCAACCTCGACACCTCAACCGACACCACAACCTCAGCTTCTACACCACAGCCTGGACACCACAGTCTTGACACCACAGCCTCGATGTCTCGACACCACAGCCTCGACACCACAGCATCGACACTTCGACACCACAACCTCAGGTTCTACACCACAGTCTCGACACCTCAGCCTCTACACCACAATCTCGACACCACATCCTCTACACCACAGCCTCAGGTTCTACATCACAGCCTCGACACCACAAACTCAGCCTCTACACCACACTCTCGACACCTCAGCCTCTACACCACAGCCTCTACACCACAACCTCAGCCTCTACAGCACAGCCTCGACAGCACATCCTCGATACCTCAGCCTCTACACCACAGACTCGACACCACAGTCTCGACGCCTCAGCCTCTACACCAGAGTCTCGACACCACATCCTCGACACAACAGCCTCTACACGACAACCCCAGCCTCTACACCACAACCTTGACGCCTCGACACCACAGACTCAATCAATCAAAACAACTGCAATCCTCAATGAATGAATTCAAAAGCAGAGCCATAAACGTCCCCAGGGGCTCCAGGGAATCAAGGCATTTGGTTGGTTATTCCAACAATGAGGGGCAATAAAACAAAAGGAGGATTTACCTAAATTGGTGAAGACCAGAGGGACCTGAAGAGTTAACTGATCCTGAAGAGTTAACTGATCCCGAAGAGTTAACTGATCCTGAAGAGTTAACTGATCCTGAAGAGTTAACTGACCCTGAAGAGTTAACTGATCCCGAAGAGTTCACTGATCCTGAAGAGTTAACTGATCCTGAAGAGTTAACTGAGCCCGAAGAGTTAACTGATCCTGAAGAGTTAACTGATCCTGAAGGGTTAACTGATCCTGAAGAGTTAACTGTCATGTTTTGTCATTAATTATCATGTCTTGTCCCTGTGCTTCCCATTCTATTCGTTTCCCTCTGCTGGTCTTATTAGGTTCTTTCCCCTCTTTCTATCCCTCTCTCTCCCCCCTCCCTCTCTCACTCTCTCGCTCTCTCTTCTCTCTATCGTTCCGTTCCTGCTCCCAGCTGTTCCTATTCCCCTAATCATCATTTAGTCTTCCCACACCTGTTCCCGATCCTTTTCCCTGATTAGAGTCCCTATTTCTCTTCTTGTTTTCCGTACCTGCCCTGTCGGATCCTCATCTATAATTCACCGTGCTGTGTCTATGTTTTGCCCTGTCGTGTCGTGTTTCCCTCAGATGCTGCGTGGTGAGCAGGTGTCTGAGTCTGCTAGGTTCAAGTGCCTTCCCGAGGCAACCTGCAGTTCTCGATCAAGTCTCCAGTCTGTTCTCGTCTTTACGAGTAGTATTATGCTTTTTGTTTTGTAAAGTTTATTACTGGATTAAATACTCTGTTTTCGCCAAGTCGCTTTTGGGTCCTCATTCACCTGCATGACAGAAGGATCCGACCGAGGAATGGACCCAGCGACTACAGACGCTCGTAACACTGCCGTCGAGATCCAAGGAGCCATGCTCGGCAGACACGAGCAGGAATTGTCTGCTGCTCGCCATGCCGTGGAGAACCTGGCCGCTCAGGTTTCCGACCTCTCTGGACAGTTCCAGAGTCTTCGTCTCGTGCCACCTGTTACTTCCTGGCCTGCCGAGCCTCCAGAACCTAGGGTTAATAACCCACCTTGCTACTCCGGGCAGCCCACTGAGTGCCGCTCCTTTCTCACCCAGTGTGAGATTGTGTTCTCTCTCCAACCCAACACATACTCTAGAGAGAGAGCTCGGGTTGCTTACGTCATTTCACTCCTTACTGGCCGGGCCCGAGAGTGGGGCACAGCTATCTGGGAGGCAAGGGCTGATTGTTCTAACAATTACCAGAACTTTAAAGAGGAGATGATTCGGGTTTTTGACCGTTCAGTTTTTGGTGGGGAGGCTTCTAGGGTCCTGGCTTCCTATGCCAAGGTGATCGATCCATAACGGATTACTCTATAGAGTTTCGTACTCTTGCTGCCTCTAGTGACTGGAACGAGCCGGCGCTGCTCGCTCGTTTTCTGGAGGGACTCCACACAGTGGTCAAAGATGAGATTCTCTCTCGGGAGGTTCCTTCCAGTGTGGACTCTTTGATTGCTCTCGCCATCCGCATAGAACGACGGGTAGATCTTCGTCACCAGGCTCGTGGAAGAGAGCTCGCATCAACGGTGTTTCCTGCTCCGCATCGCAACCATCTCCCTCCTCTGGCTCTGAGACTGAGCCCATGCAGCTGGGAGGGATTCGCATCTCGACTAAGGAGAGGGAACGGAGGATCACCAACCGCCTGTGCCTCTATTGCGGATTTGATGGACATTTTGTTAATTCATGTCCAGTAAGAGGCCAGAGCCCATCAGTAAGCGGAGGGCTACTGGTGAGCGCTACTACTCAGGTCTCTTCATCTAGATCCTGTACTACTATGTCGGTCCATCTACGCTGGACCGGTTCGGGTGCTACATGCAGTGCCTTGATTGACTCTGGGGCTGAGGGTTGTTTCATGGACGAAGCATGGGTTCGGAAACATAACATTCCTTTCAGACAGTTAGACAAGCCTACGCCCATGTTTGCCTTTGATGGTAGTCATCTTCCCAGTATCAGATTTGAGACACTACCTTTAACTCTCACAGTATCTGGTAACCACAGTGAGACTATTTCTTTTTTGATTTTTCGTTCACCTTTCACACCTGTTGTTTTGGGTCATCCCTGGCTAGTATGTCATAATCCTTCTATTAATTGGTCTTGTAATTCTATCCTATCCTGGAACGTATCTTGTCATGTGAAGTGCTTAATGTCTGCCATCCCTCCCATTTCTTCTGTCCCCACTTCTCAGGAGGAACCTGGCGATTTGACAGGAGTGCCGGAGGAATATCATGATCTGCGCACGGTCTTCAGTCGGTCCCGAGCCAACTCCCTTCCTCCTCACCGGTCGTATGATTGTAGTATTGATCTCCTTCCGGGGACCACTCCTCCTCGGGGTAGACTATACTCTCTGTCGGCTCCCGAACGTAAGGCTCTCGAGGATTATTTATCTGTGTCTCTTGACGCCGGTACCATAGTGCCTTCTTCCTCTCCGGCCGGGGCGGGGTTCTTTTTGTTAAGAAGAAGGACGGTACTCTGCGCCCCTGCGTGGATTATCGAGGGCTGAATGACATAACGGTTAAGAATCGTTATCCGCTTCCCCTTATGTCATCAGCCTTCGAGATTCTGCAGGGAGCCAGGTGCTTTACTAAGTTGGACCTTCGTAACGCTTACCATCTCGTGCGCATCAGAGAGGGGGACGAGTGGAAAACGGCGTTTAACACTCCGTTAGGGCATTTTGAGTACCGGGTTCTGCCGTTTGGTCTCGCCAATGCGCCAGCTGTTTTTCAGGCATTAGTTAATGATGTTCTGAGAGACATGCTGAACATCTTTGTTTTTGTCTATCTTGACGATATCCTGATTTTTTCACCGTCACTCGAGATTCATGTTCAGCACGTTCGACGTGTTCTACAGCGCCTTTTAGAGAATTGTCTCTACGTAAAGGCTGAGAAGTGCTCTTTTCATGTCTCCTCCGTTACTTTTCTCGGTTCCGTTATTTCCGCTGAAGGCATTCAGATGGATTCCGCTAAGGTCCAATCTGTCAGTGATTGGCCCGTTCCAAGGTCACGTGTCGAGTTGCAGCGCTTTTTAGGTTTCGCTAATTTCTATCGGCGTTTCATTCGTAATTTCGGTCAAGTTGCTGCCCCTCTCACAGCTCTTACTTCTGTCAAGACGTGTTTTAAGTGGTCCGGTTCCGCCCAGGGAGCTTTTGATCTTCTAAAAGAACGTTTTACGTCCGCTCCTATCCTCGTTACTCCTGACGTCACTAGACAATTCATTGTCGAGGTTGACGCTTCAGAGGTAGGCGTGGGAGCCATTCTATCCCAGCGCTTCCAGTCTGACGATAAGGTTCATCCTTGCGCTTATTTTTCTCATCGCCTGTCGCCATCTGAGCGCAACTATGATGTGGGTAACCGTGAACTGCTCGCCATCCGCTTAGCCCTAGGCGAATGGCGACAGTGGTTGGAGGGGGCGACCGTTCCTTTTGTCGTTTGGACAGACCATAAGAACCTTGAGTACATCCGTTCTGCCAAACGACTTAATGCCCGTCAAGGTCGTTGGGCGTTGTTTTTCACTCGTTTCGAGTTTGTGATTTCTTACCGTCCGGGTAGCAAGAACACCAAGCCTGATGCCTTATCCCGTCTGTTTAGTTCTTCTGTGGCTTCTACTGATCCCGAGGGGATTCTTCCTTATGGGCGTGTTGTCGGGTTGACAGTCTGGGGAATTGAAAGACAGGTTAAGCAAGCACTCACGCACACTGCGTCGCGCGCGCTTGTCCTAGTAACCTCCTTTTCGTTCCTGTTTCCACTCGTCTGGCTGTTCTTCAGTGGGCTCACTCTGCCAAGTTAGCTGGTCATCCCGGTGTTCGAGGCACTCTTGCGTCTATTCGCCAGCGCTTTTGGTGGCCGACTCAGGAGCGTGACACGCGCCGTTTCGTGGCTGCTTGTTCGGACTGCGCGCAGACTAAGTCGGGTAACTCTCCTCCTGCCGGTCGTCTCAGACCGCTCCCCATTCCTTCTCGACCATGGTCTCACATCGCCCTAGACTTCATTACCGGTCTGCCTTTGTCTGCGGGGAAGACTGTGATTCTTACGGTTGTCGATAGGTTCTCTAAGGCGGCACATTTCATTCCCTCGCTAAACTTCCTTCCGCTAAGGAGACGGCACAAATCATTATCGAGAATGTGTTCAGAATTCATGGCCTCCCGTTAGACGCCGTTTCAGACAGAGGCCCGCAATTCACGTCACAGTTTTGGAGGGAGTTCTGTCGTTTGATTGGTGCGTCCGTCAGTCTCTCTTCCGGGTTTCATCCCCAGTCTAACGGTCAAGCAGAGAGGGCCAATCAGACGATTGGTCGCATACTACGCAGCCTTTCTTTCAGAAACCCTGCGTCTTGGGCAGAACAGCTCCCCTGGGCAGAATACGCTCACAACTCGCTTCCTTCGTCTGCTACCGGGTTATCTCCGTTTCAGAGTAGTCTGGGTTACCAGCCTCCTCTATTCTCTTCCCAGCTTGCCGAGTCCAGCGTTCCCTCCGCTCAAGCGTTTGTCCAACATTGTGAGCGCACCTGGAGGAGGGTGAGGTCTGCACTTTGCCGCTACAGGGCACAGACTGTGAGAGCCGCCAATAAACGCAGGATTAAGAGTCCTAGGTATTGTTGCGGCCAGAGAGTGTGGCTTTCCACTCGCAACCTTCCTCTTACGACAGCTTCTCGTAAGTTGACTCCGCGGTTCATTGGTCCGTTCCGTGTCTCCCAGGTCGTCAATCCTGTCGCTGTGCGACTGCTTCTTCCGCGACATCTTCGTCGCGTCCATCCTGTCTTCCATGTCTCCTGTGTTAAGCCCTTTCTTCGCACCCCGTTCGTCTTCCCTCCCCCTCCCGTCCTTGTCGAGAGCGCACCTATTTACAAGGTACATAAGATCATGGACATGCGTTCTCGGGGACGGGGTCACCAATACTTAGTGGATTGGGAGGGTTACGGTCCTGAGGAGAGGAGTTGGGTTCCGTCTCGGGACGTGCTGGACCGTTCACTCATTGATGATTTCCTCCGTTGCCGCCAGGATTCCTCCTCGAGTGCGCCAGGAGGCGCTCGGTGAGTGGGGGGTACTGTCATGTTTTGTCATTAATTATCATGTCTTGTCCCTGTGCTTCCCCTTCTATTCGTTTCCCTCTGCTGGTCTTATTAGGTTCTTTCCCTCTTTCTATCCCTCTCTCTCCCCCTCCCTCTCTCACTCTCTCGCTCTCTCTTCTCTCTATCGTTCCGTTCCTGCTCCCAGCTGTTCCTATTCCCCTAATCATCATTTAGTCTTCCCACACCTGTTCCCGATCCTTTTCCCTGATTAGAGTCCCTATTTCTCTTCTTGTTTTCCGTACCTGCCCTGTCGGATCCTCATCTATAATTCACCGTGCTGTGTCTATGTTTTGCCCTGTCGTGTCGTGTTTCCCTCAGATGCTGCGTGGTGAGCAGGTGTCTGAGTCTGCTAGGTTCAAGTGCCTTCCCGAGGCAACCTGCAGTTCTCGATCAAGTCTCCAGTCTGTTCTCGTCTTTACGAGTAGTATTATGCTTTTTGTTTTGTAAAGTTTATTACTGGATTAAATACTCTGTTTTCGCCAAGTCGCTTTTGGGTCCTCATTCACCTGCATGACATTAACTGATCCTGAAGAGTTAACTGATCATGAAGGGTTAACTGATCCTGAAGAGTTAACTGATCCGGAAGGGTTAACTGATCCCGAAGAGTTAACTGATCCTGAAGAGTTAACTGATCCTGAAGAGTTAACTAATCCTGAAGAGTTAACTGATCCTGAAGAGTTAACTGATCCTGAAGAGTTAACTGATCCTGAAGAGTTAACTGATCCTGAAGGGTTAACTGATCCAGAAGGGTTAACTGATCCTGAAGAGTTAACTGATCCTGAAGAGTTTACTGATCCTGAAGAGTTAACTAATCCTGAAGAGTTAACTGATCCTGAAGAGTTAACTGATCCTGACAGTGGGTTAGTTACAAACCGTTGTAATAGAGCTTAGACGACAGAAAGGGAATGATGATCTACGGGACTTTAATGAGGACCAGCCAACCTTTAATACAGGATGCAGTGGTGAGTACTAATACTGTCACGTGGCCAACTCCTTTAATACAGGATGCCAACCTTTAATACAGGATGCAGTGGTGAGTACTAATACTGTCACGTGTAATAAAGCCAACTCCTTTAATACAGGATGCAGTGGTGAGTACTAATACTGTCACGTGTAATAAAGCCAACTCCTTTAATACAGGATGCAGTGGTGAGTACTAATACTGTCACGTGTAATAAAGCCAACTCCTTTAATACAGGATGCAGTGGTGAGTACTAATACTGTCACGTGTAATAAAGCCAACTCCTTTAATACAGGATGCAGTGGTGAGTACTAATACTGTCACCTGTAATAAAGCCAACTCCTTTAATACAGGATGCAGTGGTGAGTACTAATACTGTCACCTGTAATAAAGCCAACTCCCTTTAATACAGGATGCAGTGGTGAGTACTAATACTGTCACCTGTAATAAAGCCAAC
>NW_025745706.1:0-12281 GCF_021184085.1 Oncorhynchus gorbuscha | reverse complement strand
CCGTACCATCCTACAGTTCATAAAACAACAACCTCCGTGCCATCCTACTGTTCATAAAACAACAACCCCTGTACCATCCTACTGTTCATAAAACAACATCCCCCGGACCATCCTACTGTTCATAAGACAACATCCCCCATACCATTCTACTGTTCATAAAACAACATCCGCCGTACCATCCTACTGTTCATAAAACAACAACCCCCGTACTATCCTACTGTTCATAAAACAACAACCCCTGTACTATCCTACTGTTCATAAAACAATCCCTGTACCATCCTACTGTTCATAAGACAACATCCCCTGTACCATCCTACTGTTCAAAAGACAACATCCCCCGTACAATCCTACTGTTCATAAGACATCCCCCATACCATTCTACTGTTCATAAAACAACAACCCCTGTACAATCCTACTGTTCATAAAACAATCCCTGTACCATCCTACTGTTCATAAAACAACAACCCCCGTACGATCCTACTGTTCATAAAACAACAACCCCCGTACCATACTACAGTTCATAAAACAACAACCCCCGTGCCATCCTACTGTTCATGAAACAACAACCCCCGGACCATCCTACTGTTCATAAAACAACATCCCCCGTACCATCCTACTGTTCATAAAACAACAACCCCTGTACTATCCTACTGTTCATAAAACAACAACCCCCGTACCATCCTACAGTTCATAAAACAACAACCTCCGTGCTATCCTACTGTTCATAAAACAACAACCCCCGGACCATCCTACTGTTCATAAAACAACATCCCCCGGACCATCCTACTGTTCATAAGACAACATCCTCCGTACCATCCTACTGTTCATAAGACAACAACCCCCGTACCATCCTACTGTTCATAAAACAACAACCCCCGTACAATCCTACTGTTCATAAGACAACAACCCCTGTACCATCCTACTGTTCATAAAACAACCCCCGTGCCATCCTACTGTTCATAAAACAACAACCCCCGTACCATCCTACTGTTCATGAAACAACATCCCCCGGACCATCCTACTGTTCATAAGACAACATCCCCCGTACCATCCTACTGTTCATAAGACAACAACCCCCGTACAATCCTACTGTTCATAAAACAACAACCCCCATACCATCCTACTGTTCATAAAACAACATCCCCCGTACCATCCTACTGTTCATAAGCCAACAACCCCCGTACCATCCTACTGTTCATAAAACAATCCCTGTACCATCCTACTGTTCATAAAACAACAATCCCCGTACCATCCTACAGTTCATAAAACAACAACCTCCGTGCCATCCTACTGTTCATAAAACAACAACCCCCGGACCATCCTACTGTTCATAAAACAACATCCCCCGGACCATCCTACTGTTCATAAGACAACATCCCCCGTACCATCCTACTGTTCATAAGACAACAACCCCCGTGCCATCCTACTGTTCATAAAACAACAACCCCAGTACCATCCTACTGTTCAGAAAACATCCCCGGACCATCCTACTGTTCATAAGACAACATCCCCCGTACCATCCTACTGTTCATAAGACAACAACCCCGTACCATCCTACTGTTCATAAGAAAACAACCTCTTTGCCATCCTACTGTTCAGAAGACAAACAACCCGCACCATCCTACTGTTCATAAACAATCCCTGTACCATCCTACTGTTCATAAAACAACAACCCCGTGCCATCCTACTGTTCATACGACAACATCCCTCTGCATATCCTACTGTTCATAAGAAAACAACCCCCGTGCAATCCTACTGTCCAAATATCCGCCGTACCATCCTACTGTTCATAAGACAAAAACAACCCCCGTACCATCCTACTGTTCATAAAACAACAACCCCCGTATCATCCTACTGTTCATAAAACAATCCCTGTACCATCCTACTGTTCATAAAACAATCCCTACCATCCTACTGTTCATAAGACAACATCCTGTACCATCCTACTGTTCAAAAGACAACATCCCCCCGTACAATCCTACTGTTCATTAGACAACATCCCCCATACCATTCTACTGTTCATAAACAACAACCCTGTACCATCCTACTGTTCATAAAACAACAACCCCGCATTCATCCTACTGTTCATAAAACAACAACCCTGTACCATCCTACTGTTCATAAAACAACAAACCCCGTACTATCCTACTGTTCATAAAACAACAACCCCCGACCATCCTACTGTTCGGTAAACAACATCCCTCGACCATCCTACTGTTCATAAGACCACATCCCCGTACTCATCCTACTGTTCATAAGACAACATCCCCCGTACCATCCTACTGTTCAAAAGACAACATCCCCCGTACCATCCTACTGTTCATAAAACAACATCCCCCGTACCATTATACTGTTCATAAAACAACAACCCCTGTACAATCCTACTGTTCATAAAACAATCCCTGCACCATCCTACTGTTCATAAAACAACAACCCCTGTACCATCCTACTGTTCATAAAACAACAACCACCGTACCATCCTACAGTTCATAAAACAACAACCCCCGTGCCATCCTACTGTTCATAAAACAACAACCCCCGGACCATCCTACTGTTCATAAAACAACATCCCCCGGACAATCCTACTGTTCATAAGACAACAACCCCCGTACAATCCTACTGTTCATAAGACAACAACCCCCGTACAATCCTACTGTTCATAAGACAACAATCCCCGTACCATCCTACTGTTCATAAAACAACAACCCCCGTGCCATCCTACTGTTCATAAAACAACAACCCCCGTACCATCCTACTGTTCATAAAACAACATCCCCCGGACCATCCTACTGTTCATAAGACAACATCCCCCGTACCATCCTACTGTTCATAAGACAACAACCCCCGTACAATCCTACTGTTCATAAAACAACAACTCCCCATACCATCCTACTGTTCATAAACAACATCCCCGGACCATCCTACTGTTCATAAGACAACATCCCCGCATTCATCCTACTGTTCATAAGCCAACAACCCCGTACAATCCTACTGTTCATAAACAACAACCCCATACCATCCTACTGTTCATAAGACAAAACAACCCCCGTACCATCCTACTGTTCATAAAACAACAACCCCCGTACTATCCTACTGTTCATAAAACAACAACCCCTGTACCATCCTACTGTTCATAAAACAATCCCTGTACCATCCTACTGTTCATAAGACAACATCCCCTGTACCATCCTACTGTTCAAAAGACAACATCCCCCGCATAATCCTACTGTTCATTAGACAACATCCCCCATACCATTCTACTGTTCATAAAACAACAACCCCTGTACCATCCTACTGTTCATAAAACAACAACCCCCGTACCATCCTACTGTTCATAAAACAACAACCCCTGTACCATCCTACTGTTCATAAAACAACAACCCCCGTACCATCCTACTGTTCATAAAACAACAACCCCCGGACCATCCTACTGTTCATAAAACAACATCCCCCGGACCATCCTACTGTTCATAAGACCACATCCCCGTACCATCCTACTGTTCATGAACCAGCATCCCCGTGCCATCCTGCTGTTCAAAAAGACAACATCCCCGTGCCATCCTACTGTTCATAAAACAACATCCCCCATGCCATTATACTGTTCATAAAACAACAACCCTGTACAATCCTGCTGTTCATAAAACAATCCTGCCATCCTACTGTTCATCAAAACAACAACCCCTGTACCATCCTACTGTTCATAAAACAGCAACCACGTGCCATCCTACAGTTCATGAAACAACAACCCCGTGCCATCCTACTGTTCATAAAAACAACAACCCCCGGACCATCCTACTGTTCATAAAACAACATCCCCGGACAATCCTACTGTTCATAAGACAACAACCCCGTACAATCCTACTGTTCATAAGACAACAACCCCGTACAATCTACTGTTCACTTAAGACAACAACCCCCGTACTTCCTACTGTTCATAAAACAACAACCCCGTGCCATCCTACTGTTCATAAAACAACAACCCCCGTACCATCCTACTGTTCATAAAACAACATCCCCGGACCATCCTACTGTTCATAGACAACATCCCCGTGCCATCCTACTGTTCATAAACAACAACCCCGTACAATCCTACTGTTCATAAAACAACAGCCCCCATACCATCCTACTGTTCATGAAACAAACATCCCCCGGACCATCCTACTGTTCATAAGACAACATCCCCGTGCCATCCTACTGTTCATGGCCAACAACCCCGTACAATCCTACTGTTCATGAAACAACAATAACCCCATACCATCCTACTGTTCATAACACAACAATCCCGTACCATCACTACTGTTCATAAGACAACAACCCCCGTACTATCCTACTGTTCATAAGTGGTCACATGAGGCCCCATATTTCTCTAATATGAAGTCTGGACCGTTGATAGCCCTGGCCCAGACCCTAACGAGAGAGCAAGTTAGGTAAACAAGCCCAATCCGCTCCATTAACCACGAGGACCACAGGCTCTGCCCACCATTAATTATCTGGTTTTTACAGGAAGATTAGAGAGAAAACAAGAGGAGAGATAGGGAAAATAACACACAGCTAGACTCTACTGGGCCTCCTCTTTAATTACCAGCAATGCAGAAACACACAGGCAGTATTGCATGAGGCGGAACTTAACGCGCACCTACAGTACAGGTTACGGCTGGATTTCTTAAATTATTAACCCGGAGATTATACAGGCTCGGTTAAAATGACCCGTGGTTACCGAACACAGCAGTGGTGTTAACTACCAGACCAGCTGATCTGACATTGTTTTATATTTTATCTTTGTTATCTAGGCAAGTCAGTTAAGATCAGATCCTTATTTTACAATGATGACCTACCCTGGCCAAACCTAAACCGGGCAACGCTGACCACCCTATGAGACTCCCAATCACAGCCGGTTGTGATACAGGCCAAGATCAAACCAGGGTCTGTGGTGATGCCTCTAGCACTGAGATGCAATGCCTTAGACCGCTGCTCCACGGTGTCAAGCTGGCTTGATTCTTAACAGTGGAAATTGCATGGGAAATGGTTATTGTCTGTGTTCAATACACGCCCCAATGAAGTAACATTCTATCAGGAACAACTCAATTGAAATAATGAAAAATATAAATGGAAGAATATGACATACAACTGAAATAGAAAAATTAGACTGGAAGAGTAGCCTGATTTAGTTAAACACGATTCACTGTAGACCACAGCCAAACTATGCCTACATCGAGGCTACTCTTCTGCGAAAATAAAGTTATTGAGGATCAACATTTTATTAATTACCACATTGCAGCCTAAATGAAAGTGATATGGATTGCAGCAACGTATGATAGACCATTTAAAGACAATTTAAATATAATTATAAAACAAAGCACTTTGCACCTGTTTCATTTGGTTAAGATAATCACTTCCAAATAATAAGAAATGACTCTCCCTACCACATTTCTTTCCAATTCAGACATTGTTTCTTCAATAAGTAAAATATGGTAGTACAGTAGGTCTACTAGCCTAATAACCCTGGGAGCCCTGTACGAGCCCTGTACGAACATATAAAGGTTCACTTTTCAATGTTATCATGTTGTAGACAAATAAATAAACCATCTTGGCTATCCACACAACTCGCTATCCCCTCTTGATAAGAAATGGCCATATTCAATTCAGATAAGTAAAATCATTAATGAATTACATAAATTGTAAACAAAACATTTATCCCACACCATAATTCTTTTCACTCATAAAATGTGTAGGGAAGGCTACATTGTCATAGTAGATTTGCAGTGCATCCCAAGTAACGAGGAAATGAAATAATTTTTCAGTACAGTATGTCAAATAGATAAATCACCCTTAGTCAGTTAAAAATTGCAGGATTAAATTGTTCGATGTTAATACCCACCAGAGGGTGAAAACGTCTTGAAAAATGTTGCTTGCAATCTAGGACTAAAACATAACCCCCGACATCCAATCTGCGTTATGAAGCAGTAAATCGGTGTTGGATGATGGTTACAATTGAGATCAGCTGTGCGGGTGATTTTAGCAGATATTGGTGATTTAATGGGAGATCAGCTGGCGAGAATCTAGTGGCCATCGATGGTTGTAATTGGCCCAACAGAGACTAGTGGATAACGCACAGGACAGCTCTAGATGCTCTTGTCTGGCCCAGTTTGAATTTTCTCTCTCGCTCTCTCCCCTCCATTCATCAATCTGTCTCCATCAGCCAGAGAGACAGGCTAGGGGTCCTGTTAGCCATCTCAAGTCCAGTGTGTGCGTGCATGTGTGCAGCTGGAGGGAGTGGAGGAGTCTATGTCTGACTGCGTGTAGACTCCAGCAGAGCAACAGCTGCAGCAGGGTCTGTTCTGGGTCCCTCCCTCCTTCCATCCTCTGTGGTTTCCAGGCTGCTGAGGGAGGCAGATCTACAGGGTCTGCCGCTCCCCACTATTAAACTTTAATCCTCAAAGAGGATAAGGTAAACATTTGTTTGCAGGAGAGGTGATTGATGTGGGGCTGTCAGTAAGTCAGCAGTCTGCATGTGCTCAGATCCATAGCATGCACACAGGTACACACACACACACACAGGTACACACACACACACACACACACACACACACACACACACACACACACACACACACACACACACACACACACACACACACACACACACACACACACACACACACACACACTAAAGTCAAGGTCATCTGAAGCCTTGCCAGGCAGAGTATTTGGGGAGTGCTGTAAGGTGGTGTATGGAGAGCTGAGCTGTGTGAATACTGATGCACCACTTTGAGTTGGGGATGTGAAGCTTCATTCCAGCAGAATGACATTAATATGAGGAGATGAGTCTGTGTGAATTGACCGTAGAGAAGACTGTTCTCTCTCAAAGTGCCACAGTGAGGACTGAGCCTATTATTTCTCCTTCCTGACCAAAAGAGTGAAGATATTTTAGTCCATGGCAAGGACCACATTTCCCCAGAAAGCCATATGATCTACTTTTTAGAGGAAACCAAGCCATGTGTGTCATGTTTGTCATTTATTATCATGTCTTGTCCCTGTGCTCCCCATTCTATTCGTTTCCCTCTGCTGGTCTTATTTGGTTCTTTCCCTCCTTCTATCCCTCTCTCTCCCCTCCTCTCACTCTCTCGCTCTCTCTTCTCTATCGTTCGTTCCTGCTCCCAGCTGTTCCTATTCCCCTAATCATCATTTAGTCTTCCCACACCTGTTCCCGATCCTTTCCCCTGATTAGAGTCCCTATTTATTCCTTTGTGTTCCGTTCCTGTCCTGTCGGTTCCTTGTTTTGTATTCACCATGCTGTGATTGTGTTTCGCCCTGTCCTGTCGTGTTTTTTGCCTTCATCAGATGCTGCGTGTGAGCAGGTGTCTCTTGTCTACTACGGCCTGCGCCAACCCGACGACCTGCAGTCTGTGGCCGCTTCTGTAATTCCTCTACAGACTAGAGGATTTCTGTTATTCCTGTTTGGACTTGAATAAACTCTGTTTCTGTTAAGTCGCTTTTGGGTCCTCTATCACCTGCATGACAGAAGAACCGACCAAGGAATGGACCCAGCGACTTCAGACGCTCGTTGCACTGCCGTCGAGATCCAAGGAGCCATGCTCGCAGACACGAGCAGGAATTGTCTGCTGCTCGCCATGCCGTGGAGAACCTGGGCCGCCTCAGGTTCCCGACCTCTCTGGACAGTTCCAGAGTCTACGTCTCGTGCCACCTGTGCTTCCTGGCCTGCCGAGCCTCCAGAACCTAGGGTTAATAACCCACCTTGCTACTCCGGGCAGCCCACTGAGTGCCGCTCCTTTCTCACGCAGTGTGAGATTGTGTTCTCTCTCCAACCCAACACATACTCTAGAGAGAGAGCTCGGGTTGCTTACGTCATTTCACTCCTTACTGGCCGGGCTCGAGAATGGGGCACAGCTATCTGGGAGGCAAGGGCTGATTGCTCTAACAAGTTCCAGAACTTTAAAGAGGAGATGATTCGGGGTTTTTGACCGTTCAGTTTTGGTAAGGAGGCTTTAGGGCCCTGGGCTTCCTTATGCCAAGGGGTGAACGGTCCATAACGGATTATTCTATTGAGTTTCTCGCACTCTTGCTGCCTCTGAGTGAGTGGAACGAGCCGACGCTGTCGCTCGTTTTCTGGAGGGACTCACGCAGTGGTTAAGGATGAGATTCTCTCCCGGGAGGTTCCATCAGATGTGGACTCTTTGATTGCTCTCGCCATCCGCATAGAACGACGGGTAGATCTTAGTCACCGGGCTCGTGGAAGAGAGCTCGCATCAACGGTGTTTCCCTGCTCCGCATCGCAACCATCTCCCTCCTCTGGCTTTGAGACTGAGCCCATGCAGCTGGGAGGGATTCGCATCTCGACTAAGGAGAGGAACGGAGGATCACCAACCGCCTGTGCCTCTATTGCGGAGTTGCTGGACATTTTGTTAATTCATGTCCAGTAAGAGGCCAGAGCCCATCAGTAAGCGGAGGGCTACTGGTGAGCGCTACTACTCAGGTCCCTTCATCTAGATCTTGTACTACCATGTCGGTCCATCTACGCTGGACCGGTTCGGTGCTACATGCAGTGCCTTGATTGACTCTGGGGCTGAGGGTTGTTTCATGGACGAAGCATGGGTTCGAAACATAACATTCCTTTCAGACCGTTAGACAGGCCTACGCCCATGTTTGCCTTAGATGGTAGTCATCTTCCCAGTATCAAATTTGAGACACTACCTTTAACTCTCACAGTATCTGGTAACCACAGTGAGACTATTTCTTTTTTGATTTTCCGTTCACCGTTTACACCTGTTGTTTTGGGTCATCCCTGGCTAGTATGTCATAATCCTTCTATTAATTGGTCTAGTAATTCTATCCTATCCTGGAACGTTTCTTGTCATGTGAAGTGTTTAATGTCTGCCATCCCTCCCGTTTCTTCTGTCCCTACTTCTCCAGGAGGAACCTGGCGATTTGACAGGAGTGCCGGAGGAATATCATGATCTGCGCACGGTCTTCCAGTCGGTCCCGAGCCAACTCCCTTCCTCCTCACCGGTCGTATGATTGTAGTATTGATCTCCTTCCGGGGACCACTCCTCCTCGAGGTAGACTATACTCTCTGTCGGCTCCCCGAACGTAAGGCTCTCGAGGATTATTTGTCTGTGTCTCTTGACGCCGGTACCATAGTGCCTTCTTCTTCTCCGGCCGGGCGGGGTTCTTTTTGTTAAGAAGAAGGACGGTACTCTGCGCCCCTGCGTGGATTATCGAGGCTGAATGACATAACGGTTAAGAATCGTTATCCGCTTCCCCTTATGTCATCAGCCTTCAAGATTCTGCAGGGAGCCAGGTGCTTTACTAAGTTGGACCTTAGTAACGCTTACCATCTCGTGCGCATCAGAGAGGGCGAGTGGAAAGCGGCGTTTAACACTCCGTTAGGGCATTTTTGAGTACGGGTTCTGCCGTTCGGTCTAGCCAATGCGCCAGCTGTTTTCAGGCATTAGTTAATGATGTTCTGGAGACATGCTGAACATCTTTGTTTTGTCTATCTTGACGATATCCTGATTTTCTCCGTCTCGAGATTCATGTTCAGCACGTTCGACGTGTTCTGCAGCGCCTTTTAGAGAATTGTCTCTCGTAAAGGCTGAGAAGTGCTTTCTTTTCATGTCTCCTCCGTTACTTTTTCACCGGTTCCGTTATTTCCGCTGAAGGCATTCAGATGGATTCCGCTAAGGTCAAGCTGTCAGTGATTGGCGTTCCAAGGTCTGTGTCGAGTTGCAGCGCTTTTTGGGTTTCGCTAATTTCTATCGGCGTTTCATTCGTGATTTAGGTCAAGTTGCTGCCTCTCACAGCTCTTACTTCTGTCAAGACGTGTTTTAAGTGGTCCGGTTCCGCCCAGGGAGCTTTGATCTTCTTAAAGAACGTTTTACGTCCGCTCTATCCTCGTTACTCCTGACGTCACTAGACAGTTCATTGTCGAGGTTGACCTTCAGAGGTAGGCGTGGGGCCATTCTATCCCAGCGCTTCCAGTCTGACGTGTGGTTCATCCTTGCGCTTATTTTCTCATCGCCTGTTGCCATCTGAGCGCAACTATGATGTGAGTAACCGTGAACTGCTCGCATCCACCGCTTGGCCCTGGGCGAATGGCGACAGTAGTTGGAGGCGACGTTCCTTTTGTCGTTGGACAGACCATCAGAACCTTGAGTACATCCGTTCTGCCAAACGACTTAATACTACCCGTCAAGCTCGTTGGGCGTTGTTTTTCGCTCGTTTGATTTAGGTTTCTTACGTCCGGGTAGCAAGAACACCAAAGCCTGATGCCTTATCCCGTCTGTTTAGTTCTTCTGTGGCTTCTACTGATCCCGAGGGGATTCTTCCTTATGGGCGTGTTGTCGGGTTAACAGTCTGGGAATTGAAAGACAGGTTAAGCAAGCACTCACGCACACTGCGTCGCCGCGCGCTTGTCCTAGTAACCTCCTTTTCGTTCCTGTTTCCACTCGTCTGGCTGTTCTTCAGTGGGCTCACTCTGCCAAGTTAGCTGGTCATCCCGGTGTTCGAGGCACTCTTGCGTCTATTCGCCAGCGCTTTTGGTGGCCGACTCAGGAGCGTGACACGCGCCGTTTCGTGGCTGCTTGTTCGGACTGCGCGCAGACTAAGTCGGGTAACTCTCCTCCTGCCGGTCGTCTCAGACCGCTCCCCATTCCTTCTCGACCATGGTCTCACATCGCCTTAGACTTCATTACCGGTCTGCCTTTGTCTGCGGGGAAGACTGTGATTCTTACGGTTGTCGATAGGTTCTCTAAGGCGGCACATTTCATTCCCCTCGCTAAACTTCCTTCCGCTAAGGAGACGGCACAAATCATTATTGAGAATGTATTCAGAATTCATGGCCTTCCGTTAGACGCCGTTTCAGACAGAGGCCCGCAATTCACGTCACAGTTTTGGAGGGAGTTCTGTCGTTTGATTGGTGCGTCCGTCAGTCTCTCTTCCGGGTTTCATCCCCAGTCTAACGGTCAAGCAGAGAGGGCCAATCAGACGATTGGTCGCATACTACGCAGCCTTTCTTTCAGAAACCCTGCGTCTTGGGCAGAACAGCTCCCCTGGGCAGAATACGCTCTGAGTTCGCTTCCTTCGTCTGCTACCGGGTTATCTCCGTTTCAGAGTAGTCTGGGTTACCAGCCTCCTCTGTTCTCATCCCAGCTTGCCGAGTCCAGCGTTCCCTCCGCTCAAGCGTTTGTCCAACGTTGTGAGCGCACCTGGAGGAGGGTGAGGTCTGCACTTTGCCGTTACAGGGCACAGACGGTGAGAGCCGCCAATAAACGCAGGATTAAGAGTCCAAGGTATTGTTGCGGCCAGAGAGTGTGGCTTTCCACTCGCAACCTTCCTCTTACGACAGCTTCTCGTAAGTTGACTCCAGCGGTTCATTGGTCCGTTCCGTGTCTCCCAGGTCGTCAATCCTGTCGCTGTGCGACTGCTTCTTCCGCGACATCTTCGTCGCGTCCATCCTGTCTTCCATGTCTCCTGTGTTAAGCCCTTTCTTCGCACCCCGTTCGTCTTCCCTCCCCCTCCCGTCCTTGTCGAGCGCACCTATTTACAAGGTACATAAGATCATGGACATGCGTTCTCGGGGACGGGGTCACCAATACTTAGTGGATTGGGAGGGTTACGGTCCTGAGGAGAGGAGTTGGGTTCCGTCTCGGGACGTGCTGGACCGTTCACTCATCGATGATTTCCTCCGTTGCCGCCAGGATTCCTCCTCGAGTGCGCCAGGAGGCGCTCGGTGAGTGGGGGTACTGTCATGTTTGTCATTTATTATCATGTCTTGTCCCTGTGCTCCCCATTCTATTCGTTTCCCTCTGCTGGTCTTATTTGGTTCTTTCCCTCCTTCTATCCCTCTCTCTCCCCTCCCTCTCTCACTCTCTCGCTCTCTCTTCTCTCTATCGTTCCGTTCCTGCTCCCAGCTGTTCCTATTCCCCTAATCATCATTTAGTCTTCCCACACCTGTTCCCGATCCTTTCCCCTGATTAGAGTCCCTATTTATTCCTTTGTGTTCCGTTCCTGTCCCGTCGGTTCCTTGTTTTGTATTCACCATGCTGTGATTGTGTTTCGCCCTGTCCTGTCGTGTTTTTGCCTTCATCAGATGCTGCGTGTGAGCAGGTGTCTCTGTCTACTACGGCCTGCGCCAACCCAGGCCGACCTGCAGTCTGTGGCCGCTTCTCTTGTAATTCCCCTCTACAGACTAGAGGATTTCTGTTATTCCCTGTTTGGACTTGAATAAACTCTGTTTCTGTTAAGTCGCTTTTGGGTCCTCT
>NW_025745705.1:0-12315 GCF_021184085.1 Oncorhynchus gorbuscha | reverse complement strand
GAGTCTCAGTCTAGATAATACACTACTGTCCTTTCATGAGTCTCAGTCTAAGATAATACACTACTGTCCTTTCATGAGTCTCAGTCTAAGATAATACACTACTGTCCTTTCATGAGTCTCAGTCTAAGATAATACACTACTGTCCTTTCATGAGTCTCAGTCTAAGATAATACACTACTGTCCTTTCATGAGTCTCAGTCTAAGATAATACACCAAGATAATACACTACTGTTCTTTCATGAGTCTCAGTCTAAGATAATACACTACTGTTCTTTCATGAGTCTCAGTCTAAGATAATACACTACTGTTCTTTCATGAGTCTCAGTCTAAGATAATGCACTACTGCTCTTTCATGAGTCTCAATCTAAGATAATACACTAAGATAATACACTACTGTCCTTTCATGAGTCTCAGTCTAAGATAATACACTACTGTCCTTTCATGAGTCTCAGTCTAAGATAATACACTACTGTCCTTTCATGAGTCTCAGTCTAAGATAATACACTACTGTCCTTTCATGAGTCTCAGTCTAAGATAATACACTACTGTCCTTTCATGAGTCTCAGTCTAAGATAATACACCAAGATAATACACTACTGTCCTTTCATGAGTCTCAGTCTAAGATAATACACTACTGTCCTTTCATGAGTCTCAGTCTAAGATAATACACTACTGTCCTTTCATGATAATAATACACTACTGTCCTTTCATGAGTCTCAGTCTAAGATAATACACTACTGTCCTTTCATGAGTCTCAGTCTAAGATAATACACCAAGATAATACACTACTGTTCTTTCATGAGTCTCAGTCTAAGATAATACACTACTGTTCTTTCATGAGTCTCAGTCTAAGATAATACACTACTGTTCTTTCATGAGTCTCAGTCTAAGATAATGCACTACTGCTCTTTCATGAGTCTCAATCTAAGATAATACACTAAGATAATACACTACTGTCCTTTCATGAGTCTCAGTCTAAGATAATACACTACTGTCCTTTCATGAGTCTCAGTCTAAGATAATACACTACTGTCCTTTCATGAGTCTCAGTCTAAGATAATACACTACTGTCCTTTCATGAGTCTCAGTCTAAGTTAATACACTACTGTCCTTTCATGAGTCTCAGTCTATAATACCTTGTCCTTTCATGAGTCTCAGTCTAAGATAATACACTACTGTCCTTTCATGAGTCTCAGTCTAAGATAATACACTACTGTCCTTTCATGAGTCTCAGTCTAAGATAATACACTACTGTCCTTTCATGAGTCTCAGTCTAAGATAATACACTGTCCTTTCATGAGTCTCAGTCTAAGATAATACACTACTGTCCTTTCATGAGTCTCAGTCTAAGATAATACACTACTGTTCTCTATGAGAAACAGCTGGGTTCAACTGGGCAACAAAAGAGTGGTATCTTCATCCCAAATGGCACCCTATTCCTATATAGTGTACTACTTTAGACCAGAGCTCTATAGAACCCTATTCCCTAAATAGTGCACTACTTTAGACCAGAGCTCTATAGAACCCTATTCCCTATACAGTGAACTACTTTAGACCAGAGCTCTATGGCAGCCTAGAAAATCTCCAATATAAAATATATTTTGATTTGTTTAACACTTTTGGGTTACTACATGATTTCTTACGTGTTACTTCATAGTTGTGATGTTTTAACTATTATTCTACAATGTAGAAAATAGTACAAATAAAGAAAAACCTTTGAATGAGTAGGTGTGTCCAACCTTTTGACTGGTACTGTACACTAGTGAAGTGGATTTAACAAGTGGCATCGATAAGGATCAGAGCTTTCACCTGGATTCACCTGGTCAGTCTGTCATGGAAATATCAGGTGTTCCTAATGTTTTGTACACTCAGTATATAATATGAACAATACAACCATCATACTGAACATGTTTAAGGATCTAAATATTTCCATAAAAATGTATAAAACCCACTTAAATAATAAGCCCTGTGTTCATCACTCCACACCGTCAACAATGGATTTAGAAATATAGATTGATTTATCACTTGATTGATTGACTAACCTGGAGGGGGTAGGTGTGATGCCAAGGAGGTCCTGGGATATTTGCATCATGCTGGGGTCTGGCTGGCCTCGCCTAGCTTGGTGGCGTGCCACGAGTGAGGTCTGGAGACAGGCTCCTGCGTCTGTAGAACATAGATTTAGAACATAGAATCAGAACATAGAAGAGAGAGTGAGTTCTCGAGACAGGCTCGCTGTGTCTGTAGAACATAGATTTAGAACATAGAACATAGAATTAGAACATAGAACATAGATTTAGAACATAGAATTAGAAAATAGAAGTTCTCAGACAGGCTCGCTGTGTCTGTAGAACATAGATTTAGAACATAGAACATAGAATTAGAATATAGAACATAGATTTAGAACATAGAAGAGAGAGTGAGTTCTGGAGACAGCCTCACTGTGTCTGTAGAACATAGAACATAGATTTAGAACATAGATGAGAGAGTGAGTTCTGGAGACAGGCTCGCTGTGTCTGTAGAACATAGATTTAGAACACAGAACATAGATTTAGAACATAGAAGAAAGAGTGAGTTCTTGAGACAGGCTCGCTGTGTCTGCGGATGGAAGTTTAGAGTGGAGGGAGGTCAGGATCCAGGTCCACATTGAGATGGAGTGAGGTCAGGATCCAGGTCCACATTGAGATGGAGTGAGGTCAGGATCCAGGTCCACATTGAGATGGAGTGAGGTCAGGTCCAGGTGGAGATGGAGTGAGTCTGTGAGTGCTGCCAGAGATGAGTGCTGGGTCAGAGTGCTGTCTCGAGTGATGGAGTGAGGATGCAGGTGGAGCTGGGTGGAGTCAGGTCTGTGAGTGCTGTCTGTGAGTGCTGTCTGTGAGTGCTGCCTGTAAGTGAGTGCTGTCTGTAAGAGTGCTGTCTGTGAGTGCTGTAAGTGAGTGCTGCCTGTAAGTGAGTGCTGCCTGTAGGTGCTGCCAGTGAGTGCTGCCTGTGAGTGCTGTCTGTGAGTGCTGCCTGTGAGTGCTGTCTGTGAGTGCTGTCTGTGAGTGCTGTAAGTGAGTGCTGCCTGTAAGTGAGTGCTGCCTGTAAGTGTGTGCTGCCAGTGAGTGCTGTGAGTGAGTGCTGTAAGTGAGTGCTGTCTGTGAGTGCTGTGAGTGAGTGCTGCCTGTAAGTGAGTGCTGTGAGTGAGTGCTGCCTGTAAGTGAGTGCTGTGAGTGAGTGCTGCCGGTGAATGTGAACACCGGTGAATGTCCAACACAACGACAGCAGGTGGGTTTATTTGTCCCTGTGCAGAATTAACCCCCAACTGAGTGAGATGGAGGACATTGGTCAATGGTATTTGTCCCTGTAGGGAGCCAAGGGCTCCAACAGTCAAGAGGGTAAACCATGCGCCATGAAGTAGTCATATTGTCTCCTTGTCTCCAACCCAAACTGCTGTGGTCTCCTCTACCGTAGCGGTTGCTGTTTTTAAAACAAGTGTTTTCATGCCTGCTCACCAGACAAACCGCTACTTCTGCTGCAGTTCGTCCCAGTAAACACAACACGAACCCCTAACGGCAACCAGACCGCAACAAAACTGTTTACTAGATGTTGCTTAAGAGATTAACCATGGCAACCAGAAACAGTTATGAAGCAACCAGATAACACTGGTTCCCAAAAGGCCTTTGACCCCTAAACAGGGAAATACCCCAACACACCATTTATCCAATAAGCTGCCTACACCACACGCAACTTGCATTGTACATTGTGTGCTCCTGCTGCTGTTAGAAGAAAATTAGGCAAGACGTCTGGTTTAAAACCCCCCATTGTACTGCTTAGGAGAACGTTGTGACAAGACGTCTGGTTTAAACCCCCATTGTACTGCTAGGAGAACGTTGTGACTAGACGTCTGGTTTAAACCCCATTGTACTGCTAGGAGAACGTTGTGACAAGACGTCTGGGTTTAAACCCCCATTGTACTGCTAGGAGAACGTTGTGACTAGACGTCTGGTTTAAACCCCCCATTGTACTGCTAGGAGAACGTTGTGACTAGACGTCTGGTTAAATCCCCATTGTACTGCTAGAGAACGTTGTGACTAGACGTCTGGTTTAAACCTCCATTGTACTGCTAGAGAACGTTGTGACTAGACGTCTGGTTTAAACCCCATTGTACTGCTAGGAGAACGTTGTGACTAGACGTCTGGTTAAACCCCCATTGTACTGCTAGGGAAACGTTGTGACTAGACGTCTGGTTTAAACCCCCCATTGTACTGCTAGGAGAACGTTGTGACTAGACGTCTGGTTTAAAACCCCCATTGTACTGCTAGGAGAACGTTGTGACCAGACGTCTGGTTAAACCCCCATTGTACTGCTAGGGAGAACGATTGGCTGACTTAGACGTCTGGTTTAAACCTCCATTGTACTGCTAGGAGAACGTTGTGACTACTAGACGCCTGGGTTTAAAAACCCCCCCCCTTGTACTGCTAGAGAACGCTATCATCACTGTGGACTAGACGCTTTGGTTAAACCAGTGAAGACCATTGTACTGCTAGACCAGGAGAACGTTGTGACATAGACGTCTGGTTTAAACCCTCCATTGTACTGCCAGGAGAACATTCAGACTAGACTCTCTACTCTTAATTCCCCCATTATACTGCTAGGAAGAACGTTCAGTGGCAAGACGCCTGGGTTTTGTACAAACCAGGAAGTACTGCTACTCCTGACCTAGACCAGGAACCAGTCAAGCAAATGATTGGCTGAGAGGAAGTTAGCAGCTCAGTCTGTGCTTACAAATGAGAAGTCATTACATTCACACCAGAGCTAAGACCATCCCCATAGCCAACTCTCAACCCGTCCATCATACACAGACTGGAAAGGCTCTACATTCACCAGTCTTGGCCTGTGACATGAGCCACAGGAGAGTCCAGCTGCATGACCAAGGAACTCTCTACTCTCTACATTGCTGGTCTCTAGATTGACTGCTATCACTGTCTGGAAAGATTGACTGCCTCTCATTCTGACTCACCCTCATCAGACCAGGGGTCTTCCTTCGTTCCTCCCTTCTCACCAGAAGCCGTTCTCTAAGCAGGGAGGCCTCTAGCCATCATCACTGACCAGGGACTCTCTACATTCTGACCAGGAACTTTCTCTCTACAGTAGTCTGATTTCTACACACAGAAGACCAGGGTCTAACCTCTACCAGGAACTCTCCTCTACATTCAGACCAGGAGTCTCTACTCTCTACATTCAGACCAGGAAGTATCTACATTCAGACCAGAAGTCTACATTCTGACCAGGAACTCTCTACTCTCTACATTCACCAGGGAGTCTCTATTCTCTACATTCAGACCAGGGGGTCTCTACTCTACATTCAGACCAGGGGTCTCTACTCTCTACATTCAGACCAGGGGGTCTCTACTCTACATTCAGACCAGGAAGTCTCTATTCTCTACATTCAGACCAGGGGGTCTCTACTCTCTACATTCAGACCAGGATAGACCAGGAACTCTCTACTCTACATTCAGACCAGGAAGTCTCTACTCTACATTCAGACCAGGAACTCTCTACATTCTGACCAGGAACTACATTCAGACCAGGAAGTCTCTACTCTACATTCAGACCAGGGGTCTCTAACATTCTACTCTCTACATTCAGACCAGGAACTCTCTCTACTCTCTACATTCAGACCAGGGGTCTCTACTCTCTACATTCAGACCAGGAACTCTACTCTCTACATTCAGACCAGGGGGTCTCTACTCTCTACATTCAGACCAGGGTATACTCTCTACATTCTGACCAGGAACTCTACTCTCTACATTCTGACCAGGAAGTCTCTATTCTCTACATTCCTCCTTGGAATCAAGCTCTCCAACCTCTCCTGTTCAAAACAACAGCTTGTATCAGTTATGCTATTCTTCCCACTGGCTGCCAAATGTCTAACAAGCAGCCATCATGTTTCATGTTTGTCAGCCTAGAAGATCTTCCTGATCCCCAAACACAGTACTTAGCTTAGAAGATAAACAGGGAAATGATGCTATCTTCACCTTCGTCCAGCTACAGAAACATGAAAGAAGCCATTGTTTACACCCCCATAGTGATGCATCACGTAACAAACATTTTTATAACATTACAGTATTTTTTTGACATTTATCCAACTTGCTCAACAAAACTGCAAACTCACTCCATACGCCACACCTGGGAGCTTGGAATGCAGTCCATAAACTCTACAGATGAGTCTGTAGGTCCCAAAGCCTCCTTAGACCACCAGCTGTGGAACAGACAGACCACAGACTACAGAGCAGGTGAAACCTCTAAAACCAACCCTTCCCCAGAATGTTACCCTAGAACCAACCTTCCCCCAGAATGTTACCCTAGAACCAACCCTTCCCCCAGGTTACCCTAGAACCAACCCTCTTTCCCCCAGGTTACCCTAGAACCAACCCTTCCCCCCAGGTTACCCTAGAACCAACCCTTCCCCCCAGAATGTTACCCTAGAACCAACCCTTCCCCCCAGGTTACCCTAGAACCAACCCTTCCCCAGGTTACCATAGAACCAACCCTTCCCCAGGTTACCCTAGAACCAACCCTTCCCCCAGTTACCCCCTAGAACCAACCCTGCCTTAGGAGAAAACTACAACCATGTTAGCAGCCCCCAGGATGTTAGGATGTTACCTGGCTGTAAACCCCAACCTGCACCACCCCAGAATCCTACCCTACCCCTACCCTTGAACCTAACCCTCAGGTAAGGAGGTTCCAGTTACCTGGTGAAGCGAGCACCTTGAGATGAGTCCGTGGCCAGGCGAAGTTGACGCTGGTCTCAGAGGGGACTTGCACAGTGCCCTGTCTGACCGCCTCAGCTCTCCCGGCCCCGTCCCCAGGCCTACATCCTCCTTCTTCTGCTTCCTCCGGAGCTTCTCCTGTAGAAGGCCCCTAGCAGCTCCATGGTAACAGTACTGTACGACACAACACCCTGCTTGGTCCGCCAACGCACGAGCAAACTCTGAAATGGCAGACGGTGGGCAGAGGCTGCGGGGTAGGCTAGCGAAGGAGGGTTAGAGACGGACGCCGTTAAACCAGCACGCAATTAGACGTCATTACCTCGCTAACGATGATGAAGCATGAAGTAAACATCCTGCCCTGCGATGCTCTGGACACTGGGAACTAACAGAGAGAAGGAGATGGAGGAAGAGAGAGAGAAGGAAGGAGGGAGACAGAACCAGAGCAAGTGATAGAGAGAGAGAGAGAGAGAGAGAGATCAGTCCTTATTCAATATCCAAGGTCCAGAAATGAATTTGGAATGCCAAGAGGGAAACCCAACCAATTTGTAGTCGCTCTGGATAAGAGCGTCTGCAAAATGACTTAAATGTAAATGTAAAATAGCATGTGATCACACAGACACACACAAAACAATTACTCTAATATTTTCTCTTATTCTCTCCTCCTATGCATCCCAAATGAGCCCTATTCCTACTGTTGACCAGGGCCCTATTCCCTACTGTTGACCAGGGCCCTATTCCTACTGTTGACCAGGCCCTATTCCCTACTGTTGACCAGGGCCCTATTCCCTACTGTTGACCAGGGCCCTATTCCCTACTGTTGACCAGGCCCTGTTGACCAGGCTCTATTCCCTACTGTTGACCAGGGCCCTATTCCCTACTGTTGACCAGGCCCTATTCCCTACTGCTGACCAGGGCCCTATTCCCACTGTTGACCAGGGCCCTGTTGACCAGGGCTCTACATGAAATAGGTGGACATTTGAGGGGAACCTCATCAGTCGAGACGTGACTCCGTCCTAGTCATCGAGTGACCTCTCACAAGCCATTAGGCAGGCGCTTAGCAAACATGAAGAGAGGGCGAAGCTGTAGTTCAAGAGAATCATCATCTAGCTACAGCGATTATCTGTCATTATTCAGGTGTGTCTGTCTGTCAGTTGGCTTCCTGTCATGGGTGCTGACATGATGGGTACACAGTCCTTTGGCTACTGGAGGAGATGGATGTGGTCTCCATAGTGAGTGAATGGGATGTTTTAATGAGAGATGGATGGGTCTCCACAGTGAGTGAATGGGATGTTTTAATGAGAGATGGATGTGGTCTCCATAGTGAGTGAATGGGATGTTTTAATGAGAGATGGATGGGTCTCCACAGTGAGTGAATGGGATGTTTTAATGAGAGATGGATGTGGTCTCCACAGTGAGTGAATGGGATGTTTTAATGAGAGATGGATGTGGTCTTCACAGAGTGAATGGGATGTTTTAATGAGAGATGGATGTGGTCTCCACAGTGAGTGAATGGGATGTTTTTAATCAGAGATGGATGTGGTCTCTACAGTGAGTGAATGGGATGTTTTTAATCAGAGATGGATGTGGTCTCCACAGTGAGTGAATGGGATGTTTTAATGAGAGATGGATGTGGTCTCTACAGTGAGTGAATGGGATGTTTTAATCAGAGATGGATGTGGTCTCTACAGTGTAGTGAATGGGATGTTTTTAATCAGAGATGGATGTGGTCACATGACTGTAAGTCGCTTTGGATAAAAGCGTCTGCTAAATGGCATATATTATTATTATATTATTATTATTATGGTCTCTACAGTGAGTGAATGGGATGTTTTTAATCAGAGATGGATGTGGTCTCTACAGTGAGTGAATGGGATGTTTTTAATCAGAGATGGATGTGGTCTCTACAGTGAGTGAATGGGATGTTTTAATCAGAGATGGATGTGGTCTTCACAGTGAGTGAATGGGATGTTTTTTATCAGAGATGGATGTGGTCTCCATAGTGAGTGAATGGGATGGTTTTTATCAGAGATGGATGTGGTCTCCATAGTGAGTGAATGGGATGGTTTTAATCAGAGGTGAATAAGGGCACTAGGTAATATAGAAGGATTGGGGTATCTGTTTGTGAAGTAGCCGACTAGATGATGAAGAAGAATATGAATACACACACACACACACACACACACACACACACACACACACACACACACACACACACACACACACACACACACACACACACACACACACACACACACACACACACACACACACACACACACACACACACACACACACACACACACACACACACACACACGAGCATAGGAAGCCGTTGAACAGCCATGACACCCAATTCAACTTCTAGAAAGGGATGTCTCTTATATATATATATATATATATTATTTCTATATGTTATATCCTCACTTTACCCAGGAAGGACGGATTCTCCTGCCTGCTGACACTCCCCATGAAACCCAACCTTCGGGAACTCAACCCAAACAACGTATGAGCAGAGACAGAAGAGGGGCCCGGAGGAGAAGAAATGGAGGAGAGAAAAGAGAGAAACACAAACACCAATATTCACAAAGTGTCTTAGGAGGGCTGATCTAGGATCAGTTTTGCATTTCAAATCCTAATTATATGGACCAGGGGACCTGATCCTAGATCAGCACCTTTACTCCGAGATGCTTTATGAATATGGGCCCAGCAGACCAGTTTCATTCTCAACAACATCATCCCCCCCCATTGAAGGGCTGTTCTTGTAATCTGTGGCCAGGCCATGGAGAGAGAGAGCCAGAGCCAGACCAACAGGGTGTGTCTCAGAAACAGAAACCTTATCTCCACTGTGGGAACGGATAATCTTTTGATCTGAGAGGAAACTGAAATTGGAGAGGGGATTAGATGGAGCGAGGGGAGAGGAGGATGGAGGGGAGAGGAGGAGAACAGAGGACAGGTCAGAGGAGTACCTCAACACTGTACTATCTGACCAGACAAGAGGCAGGAGGAGGAGGAGGAGGAGAAAGAGGGGAGGACCAGTCCTCACTTCCTGGGCATGCTGCTATCCCTATCATCATCTGGCAGTTGTTTTAGAGTGGGAATTCCTTAACTTCCAGAGGCACTGTGGGGGGGGGTTGGTGGGGATTCCTTAACTTCCAGGAGGACTGGGGGTTTGGGATTCCCTTTTAACTTCCAGGAGGACTGGGGGTTGATGGGGATCCTTAACTTCCAGAGGAACTGTGGGGTAGGGGGATTCCTTAACTTCCAGGAGGACTGGGGAGTGGGGGGAGGGTTCCTTAACTTCCAGAGGAACTGTGGGGTGGGGGGGCTGGTGGGGATTCCTTAACTTCCAGAGGAACTGGGGGTGGGGGGATTCCTTAACTTCCAGGAGGACTGGGGAGTGGGGGGGAGGGTTCCTTAACTTCCAGGAGGACTGGGGGTGGGAGGACAGTCAGAGAGAAAGGAACTCTGAGTGGCCAACAGGACAGTGAGAGAGAAGGAAACTCTGAGTGACCAACAGGACAGTGAGAGAGAAGGGAACTCTGAGTGACCAACAGGACAGTGAGAGAGAAGGAACTCTGAGTGGCCAACAGGACAGTGAGAGAGAAGGGAACTCTGAGTGGCCAACAGGACAGTGAGAGAGAGAAGGGAACTCTGAGTGACCAACAGGACAGTGAGAGAGAAGGGAACTCTGAGTGACCAACAGGACAGTGAGAGAGAAGGGAACTCTGAGTGACCAACAGGACAGTGAGAGAGAAGGGAACTCCTGAGTGGCCAACAGGACAGTGAGAGAGAAGGGAACTCTGAGTGACCAACAGGACAGTGAGAGAGAAGGGAACTCTGAGTGGCCAACAGGACAGTGAGAGAGAAGGGAACTCTGAGTGGCCAACAGGACAGTGAGAGAGAAGGGAACTCTGAGTGGCCAACAGGACAGTGAGAGAGAAGGGAACTCTGAGTGACCAACAGGACAGTGAGAGAGAAGGAACTCTGAGTGGCCAACAGGACAGTGAGAGAGAAGGAACTCTGAGTGACCAACAGGACAGTGAGAGAGAAGGGAACTCTGAGTGACCAACAGGACAGTGAGAGAGAAGGGAACTCTGAGTGACCAACAGGACAGTGAGAGAGAAGGGAACTCTGAGTGACCAACAGGACAGTGAGAGAGAAGGGAACAGACAGGACAGAGAGAGAAGGGAACAGTGACCAACAGGACAGTGAGAGAGAAGGGAACTCTGAGTGACCAACAGGACAGTGAGAGAGAAGGAACTCTGTCTGAGTGAACAGGACAGTGAGAGAAGACAGACAGCAGAGCAGAGCAGCTATTCTGTCAGTGAATTACATTTTTAAATAATGTTTTGTCACGACTGTCTTATTTCAATGAACTAGCTGCAGGCACAAATAAACACTCAATCATATAATGTGCATAGAAATTCAAGTAAAAACATTGAGATTGAAAGATGTGTGTGTCATGATGAGTAGCAGATGACAGCAGCAGATGCATATCAACCAGCAGATGCATATCAACCAGCAGAGCATATCAAATCCAGCAGATGCATATCAACCAGCAGATGCATATCAACCAGCAGATGCATATCAACCAGCAGATGCATATCAACCAGCAGATGCATATCAACCAGCAGATGCATATCAACCAGCAGATGCATATCAACCAGCAGATGCATATCAACCAGCAGAGCATATCCTACGTATACACGTTTCAATAACAAATCTTCTGTTTTTTTTTTTAAACACAGACAACTGGGCTAAATGTATACAACATTCTGCAAGGGGCTAAAGTCTAGTGTTGTGAGTGTTGATCAGTAACCAAAAAGTTGCAAGATCAAATCCCGTCGTTTGCCCCCTGAACAAGGCAGTTAACCCATCGTTTCTCAGCCGCCGTTGAAAATATGAATTGCCTTAACTGACTTGCCTAGTTAAAAAAAAAAAAAAACAAGATGACCAGAGTTTGAGTTCTTCAATGTCATATATGTTGGATGCATTGGACTATAAAGGTCTGGAAAACGATGACAGGATTACATGTGGAGAAAGCAGCTGGGAACACATGCTTCAGTTTCAAATACTCAATGAACCAATCAAATTGTACTTATGAAGCCCTTCTTACATCAGCTGATGTCACAAAGTGCTGTACAGAAACCCAGCCTGAATGTGAGTATATATATATATATATATGAATGTGAGACAGTAGTTTAGGAATTGTTAGTTAGATTACTTGTTGGTTATTACTGCATTGTCGGAACTAGAAGCACAAGCATTTCGCTACACTCGCATTAACATCTGCTAACCATGTGTATGTGACAAATAAAATTTGATTTGATTTGATTAGCCTAATTTCTCCACTAACCTTCTAAAAGTTGACGGTGACAAATCCTTGCCCATCTACTATTATTTAACTAACTATGACTGAGTGAGGTATGTCGTCCATCAGTTGGTAGAGCATGGCGCTTGTAACGCCAGGGTAGTGGGTTCGATCCCCAGGACCACCCATACGTAGAATGTATGCACACATGACTGTAAGTCGCTTTGGATAAAAGCGTCTGCTAAATGGCAT
>NW_025745704.1:0-12321 GCF_021184085.1 Oncorhynchus gorbuscha | reverse complement strand
ACCATCATTAATTGACCCAAGAGTTAAATGGTGCCGCTCAACCTTTAAAATCCAATACAAAAGTCAATAGTCACACAGTGATTTAGACATCATCACTTCCATACTCCATAACCAGGCCAAATGTCACTGCGGTCCTATGGGCCACAGGGCCAGTATAGGAATGTCCAGCCCAGCCTCACATCCAATTCATTCCAATATATATATATATACATATATTCCAATATATGTACAAAATGTATTTCAGCAGATTTCAGTGCGTTTTTGTGCATTCTTGTGTGGTTCAATTCGTGCGAAACGACACAAATTTAACCAGTAGACACACAAGCCTTTGCAACAACCATATACGCGACTTTACCTTACCCTAACCTTAACCATTCTACTAACTATACCTAACCCTAACCCTAACTCCAACTGGAACTTTGGCCGGCCGTGCCCGGACCCCTCCGGCCTACACGCATATGTGTGGAGTGCAACCCTCCCTTCCCCCCTCCAGTTTCCAGTGTCAGAGATGGAAGTGGATCAACCGAATCAAAACTAGAAACCAAACTCCTAGGTTGCACTATGCTTTCCACATCCGTTGACAAGCGGACCTAGACATCATGACCACACCACTCGTTATGGACACATGGCAACCAACCGAGGACCAAACCTGCATAAGGTGCGCAACTCAAGGGATTTTGCCTGATCCTACATTGAGTTTAAGAACAAAAATTAAATATAAACTTTCGCGTGTGTAGCCTACTGGTTAAATTTGTGTGTTTTCGCGCGAATTAAGAAGCACATAAATGTGTCTTTTCTCACGAATTAAGCCAGAAAAACGCACAAAAACGCACAAAATTTGCTGAAATGCATTTTGTACATATATGCACGAATTGATTGTGAGACTGTGTTGGAATGTCTAGTCCTTGACTAAAAAAAAACAATTTCCATTGGGTATGCTTTTTAGCACCCCTTCGAAGAGGTGGCATTGGAGAGTACTACAGAATGTGTCCATTAAATGTAACGTCTTCTAGGTCATTGTTGTTGTTTCGCTTATAATACATTTAATTTCTTATATAATATCTTTATTTTTAACATGTGTCCTTTTCTTTAGCATAGGTCTATTAGCTGGGTCTCTTTGAAAATCATGCCGCTTTCAGATAGGAACTTTGTGGTATTACACGAAAGACTCTGCTGTACCTCGCAAGCGTGCAACTTTCACTGGGGATGAGGGGGGGTCATTGTCACGTGTACTCCCTCTCTGGCCTTTAGGTCACCAGGCTGCTTGTTATGGCGCACACCTGTCACCATCGTTACACACAACAGCGCATTATGACACTCACCTGGACTCCATCACCCTCTTGATTACCTGCCCTTTATATGTCACTCCCTTCGGTTTCTTCCCCAGTCGTCACTGTTTCTGTTTCATGTCTGTGCGTTGTTCGTGTTTCTCGTTTTGTATTATGTTTTCATTTATTTATTAAATTATTCAATCTCCCTGAACTTGCTTCCCGACTCCCAGCGCACACATTACAGAATGACACCTCACCAAAGGAAGCATCATGGAGTGTTTTTGTTGTTTTTGTTTTTGTTTTGGAGGTGTTGTCAGGTCCGGGTGTCAAAACCGAGCTACCTGGGAGGCCTCAGCCGGTTTGTCGGATTCCCATGCCTCGGTGTGTTCGATGGGTTCCCCTGCCTTAGCTGGCTTGATGGGTTTCCAAACCTCAGCGGGATCGATAGGCTCCCATGCCTCAGCTGGCTCAACAGGCTGCCATGCCTCAGTGGGTTTGATAGGCTCCTTTGCCTCAGTGGGTTTGATAGGCTCCCATGCCTCAGCTGGCTCGATAGGCTCCCATGCCTCAGCAGGGTGAACAGGTTCCTGTGCCTTGACCGAGGCATCTGGGGAGGTCTCAGACGGCTCATCAGGCTCTCACGCCTCAGCCGGTCCGTCATGTTTCTGCGCCTCAGCGGAGGCGACCGGTCTGCTCCGGATCCCCGGGATCTTCCCCGTGGTTGCGTCCTACAGCCGGACTCGAACGCGCTGGGGAGGGGGTACTGTCACGTATGCTCTCTCTCCGGGGCGCTCTAGGTCACCATGCTCCCACGCCCCCAGCTGGATCGACAGGTTTCCCGCCGCTCAGTAGAGGTGACCGGCCCGCTCCTGATCCCCGGGATCGTAATTTTGGCCGATGTTCTGCGGCCGGACTCATGTGTGCTCCCTCTCCGTCCTCTAGGTCACCAGGCTGCTTGTTGAATAGAGGCAGCTGCAGTCAGCGTGTTGCACTATTTCTTTGAGTTATAAAAGCAAGCAGAAACTGGCTACTCTTCAGTTGACTGATGTAGCTGGCAAGGTAACTGCTGTTTAACTTAAGAAAAAAAACTAAACTACTGTACTGTTTATTCCCAGTGCTGAGCAATAGCAACTGATGTTCGAGGGCGTTCGAGGGCGCCAGGCTGCCCATCATCACCTGTCACCGTCATTACGCGCATTAGCGCATCATTGGACTCACCTGGACTCCTTCACTTTGTTGATTTCCCACTCTATATCTGTCTGTTCCTCAGTTTGATCCCTGTGTCAGCATTATTGTCGTTATGTTTCCCCTATCCAGATGCTGTCCTTGTTTGTTTCATGTAGGTTATTTATTAAATGTTCACTCCCTGTACTTGTTTCTTGTTTCCAAGCATCTGTCCTTATAGTTAGAGAGAGCTGGCCAAAAGTTGGCTAATGTTAGCTTTTACTTTGCCTCAATCACACTAGACCTGAATCAAATGATGAATCCAGCGGCAAAAGGATTGAAGAACAACAATCTGATGTTTTTTTAGTGCAATGTGAGATTTTATTAGTCTGTATAGCAATGTAGCGTTATTGATCTGTCAATTTCCCTAGCTAATGTCCTACTTTTCACACAAACACAGTAATAAACAGCTAAACAGGCTTCACTGTCATTTGTAGAAAAAGCCCATGGTGTTGGTGGAAGAATCCTTCAATTCATGGCCACTTGCTCAGCTGGGCCAGGGAGGCTTTAATTAGAGTCCGGTGGAAATGTCAGACAGATCTCAACTTCATAAAAGGAGGAGAATCGCCATCATCCTATCTCGCTGCTTTCTCATCCTTAACTCCGTCTATTCCAGAAGTTCTGTGTTGCCATGAATCCACACAGACTACTCAGTAAATATACCACTTTATGGTTAAAGGAATTCCTGACTCAGTCTCATGCATTCCTCTGTCACCTGACCTGTGACCACCTGTTCACCTCTTCACTGTCAGTCATCCTACCTGGGTCCAGCTGCTCCGCACACAGATTCCACTAATCTTTCAATGGTCCTTCGAGACGGATGATGACTAGTCAAAGACAGGTGAAAAGGAAATGGAGGAGAAGGAAGAATTATCTCCACTGGAAGGAAGGAAGGAGGAGGAGAGGCAGCTGAGGAAGGTCTTGGAACAAGAAAAGTATCCAGGAGCTAAGCCTCAAAGCAACAAGTAGGGCTTCATCCTCAACCACCAGCAGCACCAGAAGAACCAGGCAGAGCACCAGAGTTTATTAATGTTCAAAACCGAATAACTGAAATCCTCTAGATTAGTAGAGGGGAAAACAACTGGAGAAGCGGCCACAGACTGCAGGTCGCCGGGTAGGCGCAGGCCGTAGTCAACTGGAGACACCTGCTCACACGCAGCGTCTGAAGAAGGCACAAAACACGACAGGACAGGGTGATACACAATCACGGCAAAAACACGACAGGACAGGGCGAAACGCAATCACAGCATGGAATACAAAACAAGGAACCGACGGAACAGGAACGGATCACAAAGGAATAAATAGGAGTCTAATCAGGGAAAGGATCGGGAACAGGTGTGGAAAGACTAAATGATGATTAGGGGAATAGGAACAGCTGGGAGCAGGAACGGAACGACAGAGAGAAGAGAGAGCGAGAGAGTGAGAGAGGGAGGGGGAGAGAGAAGGATAGAACCAAACAAGACCAGCAGAGGGAAACGAATAGCATGGGGAGCACAGGGACAAGACATGACAATGAATGACAAACATGACAGTACCCCCCACTCACCGAGCGCTCCTGGCGCACTCGAGGAGGAATCCTGGCGGCAACGGAGGAAATCATCGATGAGCGAACGGTCCAGCACGTCCCGAGACGGAACCCAACTCCTCTCCTCAGGACCGTAACCCTCCCAATCCACTAGGTATTGAGACCCCGTCCCCGAGAACGCATGTCCATAATCTTATGTACCTTGTAAATAGGTGCGCTCGACAAGGACGGGAGGGGGGAGGGAAGACGAACGGGGGTGCGAAGAAAGGGCTTAACACAGGAGACATGGAAGACAGGATGGACGCGACGAAGATGTCGCGGAAGAAGCAGTCGCACAGCGACAGGATTGACGACCTGGGAGACACGGAACGGACCAATGAACCGCGGGAGTCAACTTACGAGAAGCTGTCGTAAGAGGAAGGTTGCGAGTGGAAAGCCACACTCTCTGGCCGCAACAATACCTTGGACTCTTAATCCTGCGTTTATTGGCGGCTCACCGTCTGTGCCCTGTAACGGCAAAGTGCAGACCTCACCTCCTCCAGGTGCGCTCACAACGTTGGACAAACGCTTGAGCGGAGGGAACGCTGGACTCGGCAAGCTGGGATGAGAACAGAGGAGGCTGGTAACCCAGACTACTCTGAAACGGAGATAACCCGGTAGCAGACGAAGGAAGCGAATTGAGCGTATTCTGCCCAGGGGAGCTGTTCTGCCCAAGACGCAGGGTTCCTGAAAGAAAGGCTGCGTAGTATGCGACCAATCGTCTGATTGGCCCTCTCTGCTTGACCGTTAGACTGGGGATGAAACCCGGAAGAGAGACTGACGGACGCACCAATCAAACGACAGAACTCCCTCCAAAACTGTGACGTGAATTGCGGACCTCTGTCTGAAACGGCGTCTAACGGGAGGCCATGAATTCTGAATACATTCTCAATAATGATTTGTGCCGTCTCCTTAGCGGAAGGAAGTTTAGCGAGGGGAATGAAATGTGCCGCCTTAGAGAACCTATCGACAACCGTCAGAATCACAGTCTTCCCCCGCAGACAAAGGCAGACCGGTAATGAAGTCTAAGGCAATGTGAGACCATGGTCGAGAAGGAATGGGGAGCGGTCTGAGACGACCGGCAGGAGGAGAGTTACCCGACTTAGTCTGCGCGCAGTCCGAACAGGCAGCCACGAAACGGCGCGTGTCACGCTCCTGAGTCGGCCACCAAAAGCGCTGGCGAATAGACGCAAGAGTGCCTCGAACACCGGGATGACCCGCTAACTTGGCAGAGTGAGCCCACTGAAGAACAGCCAGACGAGTGGAAACAGGGACGAAAAGGAGGTTACTAGGACAAGCGCGCGGCGACGCAGTGTGCGTGAGTGCTTGCTTAACCTGTCTTTCAATTCCCCAGACTGTTAACCCGACAACACGCCCATAAGGAAGAATCCCCTCGGGATCAGTAGAAGCCACAGAAGAACTAAACAGACGGGATAAGGCATCAGGCTTGGTGTTCTTGCTACCCGGACGGTAAGAAATCACAAACTCGAAACGAGCGAAAAACAACGCCCAACGAGCTTGACGGGCATTAAGTCGTTTGGCAGAACGGATGTACTCAAGGTTCTTATGGTCTGTCCAAACGACAAAAGGAACGGTCGCCCTCCAACCACTGTCGCCATTCGCCTAGGGCTAAGCGGATGGCGAGCAGTTCACGGTTACCCACATCATAGTTGCGCTCAGATGGCGACAGGCGATGAGAAAAATAAGCGCAAGGATGAACCTTATCGTCAGACTGGGAGCGCTGGGATAGAATGGCTCCCACGCCTACCTCTGAAGGCCAACCTCGACAATGAATTGTCTAGTGACGTCAGGAGTAACGAGGATAGGAGCGGACGTAAAACGTTCTTTTAGAAGATCAAAAGCTCCCTGGGCGGAACCGACCACTTAAAACACGTCTTGACAGAAGTAAGAGCTGTGAGAGGGGCAGCAACTTGACCGAAATTACGAATGAAACGCCGATAGAAATTAGCGAAACCTAAGAAGCGCTGCAACTCGACACGTGACCTTGGAACGGGCCAATCACTGACAGCTTGACCTTAGCGGAATCCATCTGAATGCCTTCAGCGGAAATAACGGAACCGAGAAAAGTAACGGAGGAGACATGAAAAGAGCACTTCTCAGCCTTTACGTAGAGACAATTCTCTAAAAGGCGCTGTAGAACACGTCGAACGTGCTGAACATGAATCTCGAGTGACGGAGAAAAATCAGGATATCGTCAAGATAGACAAAAACAAAAATGTTCAGCATGTCTCTCAGAACATCATTAACTAATGCCTGAAAAACAGCTGGCGCATTGGCGAGACCGAACGGCAGAACCCGGTACTCAAAATGCCCTAACGGAGTATTAAACGCCGTTTTCCACTCGTCCCCCTCTCTGATGCGCACGAGATGGTAAGCGTTACGAAGGTCCAACTTAGTAAAGCACCTGGCTCCCTGCAGAATCTCGAAGGCTGATGACATAAGGGGAAGCGGATAACGATTCTTAACCGTTATGTCATTCAGCCCTCGATAATCCACGCAGGGGCGCAGAGTACCGTCCTTCTTCTTAACAAAAAGAACCCCGCCCCGGCCGGAGAGGAAGAAGGCACTATGGTACCGGCGTCAAGAGACACAGACAAATAATCCTCGAGAGCCTTACGTTCGGGAGCCGACAGAGAGTATAGTCTACCTCGAGGAGGAGTGGTCCCCGGAAGGAGATCAATACTACAATCATACGACCGGTGAGGAGGAAGGGAGTTGGCTCGGGACCGACTGAAGACCGTGCGCAGATCATGATATTCCTCCGGCACTCCTGTCAAATCGCCAGGTTCCTCCTGAGAAGTAGGGACAGAAGAAATGGGAGGGATGGCAGACATTAAACACTTCACATGACAAGAAACGTTCCAGGATAGGATAGAATTACTAGACCAATTAATAGAAGGATTATGACATACAAGCCAGGGGTGACCCAAAACAACAGGTGTAAACGGTGAACGGAAAATCAAAAAGACATAGTCTCACTGTGGTTACCAGATACTGTGAGAGTTAAAGGTAGTGTCTCAAATTTGATACTGGGAAGATGACTACCATCTAAGGCAAACATGGGCGTAGGCCTGTCTAACGGTCTGAAAGGAATGTTATGTTTCCGAGCCCATGCTTCGTCCATGAAACAACCCTCAGCCCCAGAGTCAATCAAAGCACTGCATGTAGCACCCGAACCGGTCCAGCGTAGATGGACCGACATAGTAGTACAAGATCTAGATGAAGGGACCTGAGTAGTAGCGCCACCAGTAGCCCTCCGCTTACTGATGGGCTCTGGCCTCTTACTGGACATGAAATAACAAAATGTCCAGCAACTCCGCAATAGAGGCACAGGCGGTTGGTGATCCTCTGTTCCCTCTCCTTATTCGAGATGCGAATCCCTCCCAGCTGCATGGGCTCAGTCTCAAAGCCAGAGGGAGATGGTTGCGATGCGGAGCAGGGAAACACCGTTGATGCGAGCTCTCTTCCACGAGCCCGGTGACGAAGATCTACCCGTCGTTCTATGCGGATGGCGAGAGCAATCAAGGAGTCCACATCTGAAGGAACCTCCCGGGAGAGAATCTCATCCTTAACCACTGCGTGGAGTCCCTCCAGAAAACGAGCGAGCAGCGCCGGCTCGTTCCACTCACTAGAGGCAGCAAGAGTGCGAAACTCAATGGAATAATCCGTTATGGACCGTTCACCTTGGCATAAGGAAGCCAGGGCCCTAGAAGCCTCCTCACCAAAAACTGAACGGTCAAAAACCCGAATCATCTCCTCTTTAAAGTTCTGGAATCTGTTAGAGCAATCAGCCCTTGCCTCCCAGATAGCTGTGCCCCATTCTCGAGCCCGGCCAGTAAGGAGTGAAATGACGAAAGCAACCCGAGCTCTCTCTAGAGTATGTGTGGGGTTGGAGAGAGAACACAATCTCACACTGCGTGAGAAAGGAGCGGCACTCAGTGGGCTGCCCGGAGTAGCAAGGTGGGTTATTAACCCTGGGTTCAGGAGGCTCGGCAGGCCAGGGAGTAACAGGTGGCACGAGACGTAGACTCTGGAACTGTCCAGAGAGGTCGGAAACCTGAGCGGCCAGGTTCTCCACGGCATGGCGAGCAGCAGACAATTCCTGCTCGTGTCTGCCGAGCATGGCTCCTGGATCTCGACGGCAGTGTAACGAGCGTCTGAAGTCGCTGGGTCCATTCTTTGGTCGGTTCCTTCTGTCATGCAGGTGAAGGAGGACCCAAACGCGACTTAACAGAAACAGAGTTTATTAATGTTCAAAACCGAATAACTGAAATCCTCTAGATTAGTAGAGGGGAAAACAACTGGAGAAGCGGCCACAGACTGCAGGTCGCTTCGGGTAGGCGCAGGCCGTAGTCAACTGGAGACACCTGCTCACACGCAGCGTCTGAAGAAGGCACAAAACACGACAGGACAGGGTGATACACAATCACGGCAAAAACACGACAGGACAGGGCGAAACGCAATCACAGCATGGAATACAAAACAAGGAACCGACGGAACAGGAACGGATCACAAAGGAATAAATAGGGAGTCTAATCAGGGAAAGGATCGGGAACAGGTGTGGAAAGACTAAATGATGATTAGGGGAATAGGAACAGCTGGGAGCAGGAACGGAACGACAGAGAGAAGAGAGAGCGAGAGAGTGAGAGAGGGAGGGGGAGAGAGAAGGATAGAACCAAACAAGACCAGCAGAGGGAAACGAATAGCATGGGGAGCACAGGGACAAGACATGACAATGAATGACAAACATGAAATCTGCCCCTCTGGTACAGCATGGCACACAGTCCCTGGAGGCTCCGAGGTCAACAATAAACATGGAGCACGGGTGATAGGCCGCTCCGTCAACACTCCTATGCCAGTGACACAAGTTAGCATTCCTCCTTCATCAAGACAAAGCATCACTCCTTTGCCTTTCCGCCTACCACCAACCACGGCAAATCATTCTTCTCGTCCAGGGCCTGGGCCAGACCAGAAATCAAACATCAGGTGGGAGGGCTCTCACCCAATTCCGGCTGCCACCAATGGAGGGTCTGGGACAGTAGGGACAGGCCCAATGAGGCCACAGTGGGCTCATCAGCAGTCCCGGGTTTATCCTTTGCACAACCAGAAGAGGGAGACAACATTATGAAACTGCCTCAGCCTATGGTATTCCCAGACCCAAACTGCCATACTTTGAGCGGAAAGAGAGTGAATTTGTCCTTTTTGGAGATGGCATTGAGAGCCTACTGGGTATTCACAGTCATCTGTCAGAACGCTACAAGTACCAAGTACCAAGTACTGATGGATCACTTGCGGTTTCCCAGTGTATACAAGCTGGCTCAATCCTTTATGCACTCCACAACTCTATCACACACTATCATACACTGCAACTCTCCAGGCCCTGAAAGCGAGATATGGTGAGCCACGCCAGCTAGTCCAGAATGAACTAAACAACATCCTGAACACGTCTCCAATTAAAATGGGAGATCATGCTGCCTTTCCAAGAGTTCTCCTGCCTGTCCAATCCATCACCTCGATGCGTTGAAGGAGAAGACGGGAACGAGCTGAAATGTGGCTCCCACGTGGACAGGCTTCTTAGCAAGCTTATCAAGCTTCCAGCGTACCCCAGAGACAGTTTCATTGAACATTGTTTGAACAAGAGCATCCTGAAAGAGGACTCGAGAAGCACCTATGCTCTCAGAGACCTAGCCGCATGGTTGCAGGTGAAGGCGGGCGAAGAGCATCGTTCACCAGGCCACAATCTCAGCCATAGCTTCCGGGGAAGGAAGGAGTTTGAATGCCAGGAGGGACAGAAAAGACAAGAGCCCACTCAGGACTGAGATGAAGCTGCATAACGGGATACCCTGGGGTACCAGCACCGCTCAGCCCTGAGTACCGGAAACCCCACTCTGCGCCAATTCATCTATCGGACTCTGGCCAGTCAACACGATCCCCTTGGGTATATCCTGCCATACACAAACCTGGGCCAAAGTCTTAGTCCAGGGCCTGTGGCAGACTAAGAGGGACTGGGATGAACTGATCCCACCGGGCTGACCTAGTGAACGATGGATCTGTTGGGAAACAGAGTTATCGGAGCTCTCTGATGTCCAAATGCCAAGATATTATGTACCAACCTGTGCGTTGATCAACTGGTATCATACCTGGAACTGCATGTGTTCTGTGACGTTTCGGAGCGAGCTTAGTGCGATTCCTATCTAAGAGTGTAGGATAAGGTACACACCCATGTCTCCTTTGTCATGGCCAGGTCCAGGGTCGCACCCAAGAAGCAGTTGTCAATGCCTAGGCTAGAACTCAGTGCTGCCCTTTCCGGAGCTCCAGTTGGCCTCTACCTTGCGAGCCGAGCTCACCTTGTCAATTCAAAGGGTCATCTACTGGAGTGATTCGACCACTGTATTGACCTGGCTCAAGTCGGAGTCCTGCAGGTATAAGGTGTTCGTCGGAACTCGCATTGCGGAAATCCAAGACCTAACAGAAGTCCAGGACTGGAGGTATGTTGACAGCGTAAACAATCCTGCTGATGACATTACTCGTGGGAAAATCCTTAAGGAACTGGCTCAACCCCAACGCTGGAGGCTTGGGACCACCATTCTTGTCCCAACTAGAGGACGAGTGGCCGACAGCCCCCGGGCGTGCGGCCCCTCCACAACCAACTGATGCTCATGAGTTAAGGAAGTCTGCCCAATGCTACAGCATCTCCAACGGAACCAACAACAGCTCTCCCTGACCTAGCACAATCCCAAACACTGCCGAATCTGATCGCCACCACAAACCAGACCTTAGATGTGGTGGCTTCCATATCCCACATCCCTCGCGGCAGAGACACTACTCCTCCAGCATGCACAAAGCAGTTAGCTTCCCAGAGGAGATAAACGCTCTGAAAGCTGGTAGGGAAGTGGCTAAGGACAGCCGTCTTCTCTCTCTTGCCCCAGAATATGACCAAATCCTCAGTGATCAGAGTCGGAGTGAGGCTGCGCCAAGCAGAAGTCTTGGATCCTGATGCTATCCACCCAACTATCCTTGCCTCCAGACACCCTATTACCAGCTTCCTCATCAAGAGTTATGATGAGAGGCTTCTCCCCCAGGGCCAGAGAGAGTCTATGGGGAGATGAGGTGGAAGTACTGGATACTTGGAGGACGAGGAGCCATTCGCAAGCCCCAATACACCGCGTGGAATGTCTGAGATGGCAGGCCTGGAGCCACTGTGCCCAAAATATGCAGATTTACCCCCTGCCTGGTTGCGCCTCCTCAAACCACCCTTCTGGTCAACAGGAGTAGATTGCTTTGGCCCCTTGACGATCAAACTAGGTCGTTGAGTGGAAAAGCTCTGGGGCATTCTATTCAAGTGTTTGACAACTAGATGTGTCCACCTGGACCTACTGGAGAGTTTGGATACTGAAGCCTTCATCATGGCCATGCAGCGGTTTATCTCCCAATGTGGGAAACCCTACGAGATCCTGGCTGACAGGGGCACAAACTTCAAGGCAGGAGAAGCCAGGTTGGAGGAAGCCTTCCAAGCCATGGAACCCTGCCTCCAGGATGAGCTGATGGGCCAAAATCTCATTCAAATTTAACCCTCCAGGAGCTCCTCATTTTGGAGGAACATGGGAGCGAGAAATCAAATCTGTAAAGACGGCCTTACGAGTCGTCCTAGGGACCAAACTGTCATTTAAACTGTCTTTGCGGACTGTCCTGATAGAGGTGGAAGGGATAGTGAACTCCAAACCCTTGGGATATCTCTCTGCAGACATCGCTGACCCCGATCCGGTTACACCGAATATGCTCTTGATGGGACGCAGAGATGCGTCACTTCCTAAAGTCATGTATGCTGATACCAACCCCATTGGCAGACGTCTGTGGCGACACAGCCAGATCTTGGCTGACCATTTCTGGGCCCGATTCATTTGGGATTACTTAATAGCCTACAGCACAGAGGGAAATGGTGGAGAGAAATGGTCAGCCTGGAAACTGGCCAAGTCGTAATGATGGTGGACCCTCAGCTGCCTCGAGCCTCCTGGCCGGTGGGCCAAATCACTAAGACCATGCCTCGGACAGATGGTCGTGTTAGATCAGTGGAGATCAAGTCAAGAACCGAACACATATATCCGGCCAGTCGCCAGACTAATTCCTCTCCCTGAGGTGACAGAGGACGAGGAGCAATGAGCCTTTTGAGGAGTGTGGAATTTAACACATTTCTGGGGTAGCTGTAGAAAAGGCCCATGGAGTTGGTGGAAGAATCGTTTA
>NW_025745703.1:0-12338 GCF_021184085.1 Oncorhynchus gorbuscha | reverse complement strand
TGTCATGCAGGTGAAAGAGGACCCAAAAGCGACTTAACAGAAACAGAGTTTATTTAAGTCCAAAACGGAATAACAGAAATCCTCTAGACTTGTAGAGGGGAAACAACTGGAGAAGCGGCCACAGACTGCAGGTCGTGCAGGCGCAGGCCGTAGTCGACAGAGACACCTGCTCACACGCAGCATCTGATGAAGGCAAAAACACGACAGGACAGGGCGATACACAATCACAGCAAAACACGACAGGACAGGGCGAAACGCAATCACAGCATGGTGAATACAATACAAGGAACCGACGGGACAGGAACGGATCACAAAGGAATAAATAGGGACTCTAATCAGGGAAAGGATCGGGAACAGGTGTGGGAAGACTAAATGATGATTAGGGGAATAGGAACAGCTGGGAGCAGGAAACGGAACGATAGAGAGAAGAGAGAGCGAGAGAGTGAGAGAGGGAGGGGGAGAGAGAGGGATAGAAGGAGGGAAAGAACCAAATAAGACCAGCAGAGGGAAACGAATAGCATGGGGAGCACAGGGACAAGACATGATAATAAATGACAAACATGACAGTACCCCCCACTTCACCGAGCGCCCCTGGCGCACTCGAGGAGGAATCCTGGCGGCAACGGAGGAAATCATCGATGAGTGAACGGTCCAGCACGTCCCGAGACGGAACCCAACTCCTCTCCTCAGACCGTAACCCTCCCAATCCACTAAGTATTGGTGACCCCGTCCCCGAGAACGCATGTCCATGATCTTATGTACCTTGTAAATAGGTGCGCTCTCGACAAGGACGGGAGGGGGAGGGAAGACGAACGGGGTGCGAAGAAAGGGCTTAACACAGGAGACATGGAAGACAGGGATGGACGCGACGAAGATGTCGCGGAAGAAGCAGTCGCACAGCGACAGGATTGACGACCTGGGAGACACGGAACGGACCAATGAACCGCGGAGTCAACTTACGAGAAGCTGTCGTAAGAGGAAGGCTGCGAGTGGAAAGCCACACTCTCTGGCCGCAACAATACCTTGGACTCTTAATCCTGCGTTTATTGGCGGCTCACACCGTCTGTGCCCTGTAACGGCAAAGTGCAGACCTCACCCTCCTTCCAGGTGCGCTCACAACGTTGGACAAACGCTGAGCGGAGGGAACGCTGGACTCGGCAAGCTGGGGATGAGAACAGAGGAGGCTGGTAACCCAGACTACTCTGAAACGGAGATAACCCGGTAGCAGACGAAGGAAGCGAATTGTGAGCGTATTCTGCCCAGGGAGCTGTTCTGCCCAAGACGCAGGGTTTCTGAAAGAAAGGCTGCGTAGTATGCGACCAATCGTCTGATTGGCCCTCTCTGCTTGGACTGCTAGGGACTGGGGATGAAACCCGGAAGAGAGACTGACGGATCGACCAATCAAACGACAGAACTCCCTCCAAAACTGTGACGTGGGAATTGCGGGCCTCTGTCTGAAACGAAGGTCTAACGGGAGGCCATGAATTCTGAATACATTCCTCATGATTTGTGCCGTTTCTTTAGCGGCCAGTTTAGCGAGGGGAATGAAATGTGCCGCCTTAGAGAACTCTATCGATAACCGTCAGAATCACAGTCTTCCCCGCAGACAAAGGCAGACCGGTAATGAAGTCTAAGGCAATGTGGAGACCATGGTCGAGAAGGAATGGGGAGCGGTCTGAGACGACCGGCAGGAGGAGAGTTACCCGACTTAGTCTGCGCGCAGTCCGAACAAGCAGCCACGAAACGGCGCGTGTCACGCTCCCTGAGTCGGCCACCAAAGCGCTGGGCGAATAGACGCAAGAGTGCCTCGAACACCGGGATGACCAGCTAACTTGGCAGAGTGAGCCCACTGAAGAACAGCCAGACGAGTGGAAACAGGAACGAAAAGGAGGTTACTAGGACAAGATGCCGCGGCGACGCAGTGTGCGTGAGTGCTTGCTTAACCTGTCTTTCAATTCCCCAGACTGTTAACCCGACAACACGCCCATAAGGAAGAATCCCTCGGGATCAGTAGAAGCCACAGAAGAACTAAACAGACGGGATAAGGCATCAGGCTTGGTGTTCTTGCTACCCGGACGGTAAGAAATCACAGAACTCGAAACGAGCGAAAAACAACGCCCAACGAGCTTGACGGGGCATTAAGTCGTTTGGGCAGAACGGATGTACTCAAGGTTCTTATGGTCTGTCCAAACGCACAAAAGGAACGGTCGCCCCTCCAACCACTGTCGCCATTCGCCTAGGGCTAAGCGGATGGCGAGCAGTTCACGGTTACCCACATCATAGTTGCGCTCAGATGGCGACAGGCGATGAGAAAAATAAGCGCAAGGATGAACCTTATCGTCAGACTGGAAGCGCTGGGATAGAATGGCTCCCACGCCTACCTCTGAAGCTGCCAACCTCGACAATGAATTGTCTAGTGACGTCAGGAGTAACGAGGATAGGAGCGGACGTAAAACGTTCTTTAGTAGAAGATCAAAAGCTCCCTGGGCGGAACCGGACCACTTAAAACACGTCTTGACAGAAGTAAGAGCTGTGAGAGGGGGCAGCAACTTGACCGAAATTACGAATGAAACGCCGATAGAAATTAGCGAAACCTAAAGCGCTGCAACTCGACACGTGACCTTGGAACGGGCCAATCACTGACAGCTTGGACCTTAGCGGAATCCATCTGAATGCCTTCAGCGGAAATAACGGAACCGAGAAAAGTAACGGAGGAGACATGAAAAGAGCACTTCTCAGCCTTTACGTAGAGACAATTCTCTAAAAGGCGCTGTAGAACACGTCGAACGTGCTGAACATGAATCTCGAGTGACGGAGAAAAAATCAGGATATCGTCAAGATAGACAAAAACAAAAATGTTCAGCATGTCTCTCAGAAACATCATTAACTAATGCCTGAAAAACAGCTGGCGATTGGCGAGACCGAACGGCAGAACCCGGTACTCAAAATGCCCTAACGGAGTTGTTAAACGCCGTTTTCCACTCGTCCCCCTCTCTGATGCGCACGTAGATGGTAAGCGTTACGAAGGTCCAACTTAGTAAAGCACCTGGCCTCTGCAGAATCTCGAAGGCTGATGACATAAGGGAAGCGGATAACGATTCTTAACCGTTGTGTCATTCAGCCCTCGATAATCCACGCAGGGGCGCAGAGTACCGTCCTTCTTCTTAACAAAAAGAACCCCGCCCCGGCCGGAGAAGAAGAAGGCACTATGGTACCGGCGTCAAGAGACACAGACAAATAATCCTCGAGAGCCTTACGTTCGGGAGCCGACAGAGAGTATAGTCTACCTCGAGGAGGAGTGGTCCCCGGAAGGAGATCAATACTACAATCATACGACCGGTGAGGAGGAAGGGAGTTGGCTCGGGACCGACTGAAGACCGTGCGCAGATCATGATATTCCTCCGGCACTCCTGTCAAATCGCCAGGTTCCTCCTGAGAAGTAGGGACAGAAGAAACGGGGAGGGATGGCAGACATTAAACACTTCACATGACAAGAAACGTTCCAGGATAGGATAGAATTACTAGACCAATTAATAGAAGGATTATGACATACTAGCCAGGGATGACCAAAACAACAGGTGTAAACGGTGAACGGAAAATCAAAAAAGAAATAGTCTCACTGTGGTTACCAGATACTGTGAGGGTTAAAGGTAGTGTCTCAAATTTGATACTGGGAAGATGACTACCATCTAAGGCAAACATGGGCGTAGGCCTGTCTAACGGTCTGAAAGGAATGTTATGTTTCCTAACCCATGCTTCGTCCATGAAACAACCTCAGCCCCAGAGTCAATCAAAGCACTGCATGTAGCACCCGAACCGGTCCAGCGTAGATGGACCGACATAGTAGTACAAGATCTAGATGAAGGGACCTGAGCAGTAGCGCTCACCAGTAGCCCTCCGCTTACTGATGGCTCTGGCCTCTACTGGACATGAATTAACAAAATGTCCAGCAACTCCGCAATAGAGGCACAGGCGGTTGGTGATCCTCCGTTCCCTCTCCTTATTCGAGATGCGAATCCCTCCCAGCTGCATGGGCTCAGTCTCAAAGCCAGAGGAGGGAGATGGTTGCGATGCGGAGCAGGGAAACACCGTTGATGCGAGCTCTCTCTCCACGAGCCCGGTGACGAAGATCTACCCGCTGTTCTATGCGGATGGCGAGAGCAATCAAAGAGTCCACATCTGAAGGAACCTCCCGAGAGAATCTCATCCTTGACCACTGCGTGGAGTCCCTCCAGAAAACGAGCGAGCAGCGCCGGCTCGTTCCACTCACTAGAGGCAGCAAGAGTGCGAAACTCACGGAATAATCCGTTATGGACCGTTCACCTTGGCATAAGGGAAGCCAGGGCCCTAGAAGCCTCCCTACCAAAAACTGAACGGTCAAAAACCCGAATCATCTCCTCTTTAAAGTTCTGGTATTTGTTAGAGCAATCAGCCCTTGCCTCCCAGATAGCTGTGCCCCACTCGAGCCCGGCCAGTAAGGAGTGAAATGACGTAAGCAACCCGAGCTCTCTCTAGAGTATGTGTTGGGTTGGAGAGAGAACACAACTCACACTGCGTGAGAAAGGAGCGGCACTCAGTGGGCTGCCCGGAGTAGCAAGGTGGGTTATTAACCCTAGGTTCTGGAGGCTCGGCAGGCCAGGAAGTAACAGGTGGCACGAGACGAAGACTCTGGAACTGTCCAGAGAGGTCGGAAACCTGAGCGGCCAGGTTCTCCACGGCATGGCGAGCAGCAGACAATTCCTGCTCGTGTCTGCCGAGCATGGCTCCTTGGATCTTGACGGCAGTGTAACGAGCATCTGTAGTCGCTGGGTCCATTCCTTGGTCGGTTCCTTCTGTCATGCAGGTGAAAAGAGGACTCAAAAAGCGACTTAACAGAAACAGAGTTTATTTAAGTCCAAAAACGGGAATAACAGAAATCCTCTAGACTTGTAGAGGGAAATAACTGGAGAAGCGGCCACAGACTGCAGGTCGCTGGGTAGGCGCAGGCTGTGTCGACAGAGACAGCCTGCTCACACGCAGCATCTGGATGAAGGCAAAAACACGACAGACAGGGCGATACACAATCAAACACGACAGGACAGGGCGAAACGCAATCACAGCATGGTGAATACAATACAAGGAACCGACGGGACAGGAACGGATCACAAAGGAATAAATAGGGACTCTAATCAGGGGAAAGGATCGGGAACAGGTGTGGGAAGACTAAATGATGATTAGGGGAATAGGAACAGCTGGGAGCAGGAACGGAACGATAGAGAGAAGAGAGAGCGAGAGAGTGAGAGAGGGAGGGGGAGAGAGAGGGATAGAAGGAGGGAAAGAACCAAATAAGACCAGCAGAGGGAAACGAATAGCATGGGGAGCACAGGGACAAGACATGATAATAAATGACAAACATGACAAGGGGTACCAGAACTTGCTTCAGTAGTTGAACTAAAGACAAACGAGCCACATACCGTACTGTAGGCAAAAAGCAGTCACAAGTGCATAATAAAAAATAAAAAAAGCGTATCAATTGAATAGAGCTATAAATAGTGCCTTAAGTGCATATTAGCATTGGAATGAGACACTCATGGCTCATCCATCCATTAATCTATTAATTCACACAAACACATTAGCCGGAAGGCTGTGCTTCCCCCTGTCGCTTCTACATACACGAGCAGATACATATCCACTATTGTTCAGTGGAAAAAAGACATACTCGCAACAGTCTAACTGCAGGGGATTCTGTTCCTGGCAGCTGATACACCATGGTCTGTAGCAATTCCAATGCTGGGGCACAGTGGGAAAGTGGATATCAAACACATAATAGGACTTGATGCACACATCCAGTGCCCCAAGCAGTGTCCGGGGTTCATAGGTTAATTTACACAACACTAACCACGTTTCCAGCCAACCATTTTATGCGGATGAAATACCTGACATGAAAAAAAAAATCACGACTAGGCTGATGGAAACATGAAATGCTGGTGAAATTTCATAAATGTCGATAGACAATTTGTTCGTTCAATATTGTTGGATCTTTTAGTGTTGTGGAAATGAATTAAGCGAGAAAGGGTGGCGGAAACTCCAAATATTGATATACAGTAATAACCATCATATCGAAGTAAACTTGGAGTCACATGATGGATGATATTTTGTGTGGTCCTCCCACTACAACTCGGGAAAAGCATGCAGTTTTAGGCTACAGATTAAATAAATTATTATGAACAGGGTGGTGAAAGTGCAAATCAAGTCAAAGTTTGTCACAGGCTAACCAATAGTGCAAAAAGGGTATTAGGTGAACAATAGGTAGGTAAAGAAATAAAACACCAGTAAAAAAAAGGCAGGCTATATACAGTAGCAAGGCAATAAAAGTAGCGAAACTACATACAGACACCAGTTAGTCAGGCTGATTGGGGTAGGATGTACATGTAGATATGGTTAACGTGACTATGCATATATGATGAACAGAGAGTAGCAGTAGCAGTAGCATTAAAGAGGGGTAGGCAGGTGGTGGGTGGGACACAATGCAGATAGCCCGGTTAGCCAATGTGCGGGAGCACTGGTTGGTCGGCCCAATTGAGGTAGTATGTAGATGAATGTATAGTTAAAGTGACTATGCATATATGATAAACAAAGAGTAGCAGCAGCGTAAAAAGAGGGGTTGGGGGGGGATGCAAATAGTCCGCGTAGCCATTTGATTACCTGTTCAGGAGTCTTATGGCTTGGGGTAAAAACTGTTGAGAAGCCTTTTGTCCTAGACTTGGCACTCCGGTACCGCTTGCCATGCGGTAGTAGAGAGAACAGTCTATGACTGGGGTGGCTGGGGTCTTTGACAATTTTAAGGGCCTTCATCTGACACTGCCTGGTGTAGAAGTCCTGGATGGCAGGCAGCTTAGCGCCAGTGATGTACTGGGCCGTACGCACTACTTTCTGGCTGAGCAATTGCCATACTAGGCAGTGATGCAACCATGCTCTCGATGTTGCAGCTGTAGAACCTTGAGGATCTCAGGACCCATGTCAAATCTTTAGTTTCCTGAGGGGGAAATAGGCTCTGTCGTGCCCTCTTCGACTTTCTTGGTGTGTTTGGACCATTCTAGTTTGTTGTTGATGTGGACACCAAGGAAGTTAACTCTAACCTGCTCCACTACAGCCCCTTCGATGAGAATTGGGGCGTGCTCGGTCCTCCTTTTCCTGTAGTCCACAAATATCTTTGGGGATGAGTTTGTTATTCTGGCACCACCTGGCCAGGTCTCTGACTCTCTTAGGGCTTACTATCCCTGATCAGGTCTACCACTATTGTGTTGTCTGCAAATTGAATGTGACAAGGTGATGAGCTTGATGCTCCTTTCCAATAAATATTGAGGGTCTAATTCTGGTGACATGATGATTGATGCTTGGCTGCCGTTTGACAAATACAAATATCTCATCCCTGACAATCTCATAATGTAGATAACCTACCCCCCACTGACGTATTTGGCAATTTATCAATTAATTGGACGATATTGTCCACTTTCTTTTATAAGAGGTATGGGACTAGAAATGTTGATATGTGACAAAACAGATAATTCATCTGAAGGTTATGTGCATAATAACTTTTTTTATAACAAGCACCTTTTTTTTAAACAAATCCTTAATTTGTTCCATTGTTCTTACCCAAACTGGGTTCAGCACCTGTTAAACTGTGTAATATCCCTCAAAAAAACTGAATGACGATTCGCAAGGGATAAGTATTATCACCTGGGAGTTTGCCGAAAAACTGTAGGTTTTTAGGGCTGGGATAATAAACGTCCTGCTAAGTAAAAATTACTGATGGCAAATTCGGACGGGACTAAAGTTATGGTGATTATGTGGTGATTTGCGCTTGTGTTCATAATTACATTACCTGAGCTCCCCCATTAAAACTTATCATGTCCGAATAGGGCTTAAGCCTCTATAATGCAGAGAAAACTACAGTACAACATTAACAATGTCTATTTCTGATCAATTTGATGTTATTGTTAATAGACAAATTTGCTTTTCAAAACAAGGACCCCAAACTTTTTGAACGGAAGTGTATATAAAAATTTTAAAAATGCTGAAATTATTAACATAAGTTAATTAACATAAGTATTCAGACGCTTTACTCAGTACTTTATTGAAGCACCTTTGGCAGAAATTACAGCCTCGAGTCTTCTTGGGTATGATGCTACAAGTTTGGCACCTGTATTTGGGAGTTTCTCCCATTCCTCTTGCTGATCCTCTCAAGCTCTGTCAGGTTCATGGGGATCGTCGCTGCACAGCTATTTTCAGGGCTCTCAGAGATGTTGATCGGGTTCAAGTCCAGGCTCTGGCTAGCCACTCAAGGACATTTAGAGACTTGTCCCAAAAGCCACTCCTGCATTGTCTTGGCGGTGTGCTTAGGGTTGTTGTTCTGTTGTAGTAAGGTGAACATTCGCCCCAGTATGAGGCCCTCAGCCCTCTGGAGCAGGTTTTCTTCAAGGATCTCTCTGTACATTGCTCCGTTCATCCTTCCCTCGATCATGACTAGTCTTCCAGTCCCTGATGCTGAAAAAACATCCCCACAGCATGATGCTGCCACCACCACCGAAATGCTTTTCCGTAGGGATGGTGCCAGGTTTCCTCCAGATGTGACACTTGATATTCAGGCCTAAGAGTTCAATCTTGGTTTCATCAGACCAGAGAATCTTGTTTCTCAAGGTCTGGGAGTCTTTAGGTGCCTTTTGGCAAACTCCAAGCGGGTTGTTAAGTGCCTTTTCCGAGGAGTGGCTTCCGTCTGGCCACTCTACCATAAAGGCCTGATCGGTGGAGTGAAGCAGAGATAGTTGTCCTTCTGGAAGGTTCTCATATCTCCACAGAGGAACTCTGGAGCTCTGTCAGAGTGACCATTGGGTTCTTGGTCACCTCCCCGACTAAGGCCCTTCTCCCCAGATTGCTCAGGTTGGCTGGGTGGCCATCTCTAGGAAGAGTCTTGGTGGTTCCAAACTTCTTCCATTTAAGAATGATGGAGGCCACTGTGTTCTTGGGGACTTTCAATGCTGCATCATTTTTTGTTGCCTTTCCCCAGATCTGACACAATCCTGTCTTGGAGCTTTACGGTCAATTCCTTCAACCTCATGGCTTGGTTTTTGCTCTAACTTGCACTGTGAACTGTGGGACCTTATATAGACAGGTGTGTGCCTTTCCAAATCTAGTCCAATCAATTGGATTTACCACAGGTGGACTCCAATGACATTGTCGAAACATCAAAGATGATCAATGGAAACAGGATGAACCTGAGCTCAATTTCAAGTCTCATAGCAAAGGGTCTGATGTAAATAATTTATGTAAATAAGGCATTTGTGTTTCTTAATTTTTTTATACATTTGCAAAAATTTCCAAAAATCTGTATTCGGTTTGTCATTATAGGGTATTGTGTAGATTGATGAGGAAAATATTTAATCAATTTTAGTAGCTGTAACGTAACACAATGTCGAAAAGACAAGGGGTCTGAATGTATTTTATTCATGTTGTTATGCAGGTGAATGAGGACCAAAAGCGACTTGGCGAAAACAGAGTCTTTAATCCAGTAAAGTAAAAATACAATCAAATAAAACAATTTCCACTCGTAATGTGAGAACCGACTGGAGACTTGATCTTGAACTGCAGGTTGCCTCGGGAAGGCACTTGAACTTAGCAGACTCAGACACCTGCTCACCACGCAGCATCTGAGGGAAACACGACACGACAGGGCGATACACAGACACAGCACGGTGAACACTAGACAAGGATCCGACAGGGCAGGAACGGAAAACAAGGAAGAAATAGGGACTCTAATCAGGGAAAAAGATATGGAACAGGTGGGAAGACTAAATGATTGATTAGGGAATAGGAACAGCTGGGAGCAGGAACGGAACGATAGAGAGAAGAGAGAGAGAGGAAGGGAGAGAGAAAAAGGGGAACGAACCTAAAAGACCAGCAGGGGGAAACGAACAGAGGGAAAAGCAAAATGACAAGACAATAAGACAAAACATGACAGTACCCCCACTCACCGAGCGCCTCCTGGCGCTCTCGAGGAGGAACACTGGCGGCAACGGAGGAAATCATAGATCAAACGGTCCAGCACGTCCCGAGAAAGAACCCAACTCCTCTCCTCAGGACCGTAACGGAAAAACGAAAAAAAAAAAAGGGAAACTAGGGTACTACTCTAAAAAAAATGAGACACGGGTAGAGAACTGAAAACTTTAGAGCAAACAGGACCAAACAGGCCAGGAGAGTAACAACTAGGGACAGACTGAGACACAGCAAGGGCAGGAACAAGAACAGGAGAGATGCGATGGCAGGGAACAGACTGAGACCCAGCAAGACCAGGAGCAGAAGCAGAAAAATACGCACAAGGGTGGACCCCATCGTCAGTATCGGAGCGCTGGGACAGAATGGCTCCCACGCCCACCCCGACGCGTCAACCTCAACAATAAACTGTTTAGTGACGTCCGTGCAACAAGGATAGGAGCGGATGCAAAACGCTTCTTAAAGAGATCAGAACAACAATCATACGACCGGTGAGGAGGAAGGGAGTTGGTTCTGGACCGACTGAAGACCGTGCGCAGACCATGATATTCCTCGGCACTCCTGTCAAATCACCAGGTTCCTCCTGAGAAGAGGGGACAGAACAAACAGGAGAAATAGCAGACATTAAACACTTCACATGACAAGAAACGTCCAGGAAAGGACAGAACCACTAGACCAATCAAAAGAAGGATTATGACACACTAGCCAGGATGACCCAAAACAACAGGTGTAAAGGTGAACAAAAAATCAAAAAAGAAATGGTCTCACTATGGTTACCAGATACAGTGAGGGTTAAAGGTAGTGTTTCACATAATATACTGGGGAGAGGACTACCATCCAAGGCAAACATGACCGTGGGCTCCCTAACTGTCTGAGAGGAATGTCATGTTCCAGCGCCCAGGCTTCGTCCATAAACAGCCCTCTGCCCAGAGTCTATTAATGCACACTGCAGGAAGCTGCCGATCCGGGTCAGCGTAGATGGACCGGTAAAGTAGTACATGTACTTGACGGAGGACCGTCTAGTAGCGCTTATCAGTCGCCCTCCGCTTACTGATGAGCTCTGGCCTTTAACTGGACATGAAATGACAAAATGACCAAACGGAACCGCAATAGAGACAGAGGGCGGTTGGTGATTCTCCGTTCCCTCTCCTTGAGTCGAGATGCGAATACCCCCAGCTGCATGGGCTCAACACCTGAGTCAGTGGGGAAAGACGGTAGTGTCGGAGAGAGGGGAGACACAGTTAACGCGAGCTCTCTTCTATGAGCTCGGTGACGAAGATCTACCGTCGTTCAATGCGAATAGCGGAGTTCAATCAAAGAATCCACGCTGGATGGAACCTCCGAGAGAGAATCTCATCCTAACCTTAGCGTGGAGTCCCTCCAGAAAACGAGCGAGCAACGCCTGCTCGTTCAGTTACTGGAGGCAGCAAGAGTGCGAAACTCTATAGAGTAATCCGTTATGGATCGATTACCTTGACATAGGGAAGACAGGGACCAGGAAGCTTCTTTCCCAAAAACTGAGGCGATCAAAAACCCTTATCATCTCCTCTTTAAAGTTCAGATAATTGTTAGTACACTCAGCGCTTGCCTCCCAGATAGCTGTGCCCCACTGCCGAGCCCGACCAGTAAGGAGTGATATGACGTAGGCAATCCGAGCTCTCTCTCTTGAGTATGTGTTGGGTTGGAGAGAGAACACGATATCACACTGGGTGAGAAAGGAGCGGCACTCAGTGGCTGCCCAGAATAACAAGGTGGGTTATTAACCCTAGGTTCCGGAGGCTCGGAAGAACCGGAAGTAGCTGGTGACACGAGGCGAAGACTCTGATACTGTCCTGAGAGGTCGGAGACCTGAGCGACCAGGGTCTCAACGGCATGCCGAGCAGCAGACAATTCCTGCTCGTGTCTGCCGAGCATCGCTCCCTGGAACTGGAGAGTAGAGTAGAGAGAATCCATAGTCGCTGGGTCCATTCTTGGTCGGATCCTTCTGTTATGCAGGTGAATGAGGACCCAAAAGCGACTTGGCGAAAACAGAGTCTTTAATCCAGTAAAGTAAAAATACAATCAAATAAAACAATTTCACTCATAATGACGAAACAGACTGGAGACTTGATCTTGAACTGCAGGTTGCCTGGGAAGAAAGCACTTGAACTTAAGACACAGACACCTACTCTACGCAGCATCTGAAACACGACCGACAGGGCGATACACAAACACAGCACGGTGTGAACAATAGACAAGGATCCGACAGGGCAGGAGCGGAAAACAAAGGGAAGAAATAGGGACTCTAATCAGGGAAAGGATCAGGAACA